>NC_050573.1:486306023-486527557 GCF_011100635.1 Trichosurus vulpecula
CTCCTGACCAGAGACTTCAGACACTTTGGGTCAGGTGGAGAAAATCTAAGATCATCATTGAATTATATTTTAGGGAGATTTACAACTTAATACAATTTACCCCGACTTAATATCCTTAGCTATACCTTACATCCAAGTATATACATGGTGCTTATGAGACACTGGAAATATCTGTTGTATGGCAGCATATAAAAGATAGTGCCAAACTTTTACTCCTTGGGATTCAGTAAACCTTCTGGTAGAACTTATTTGGTATGAAAGGAAATAAATTTTAAATTTTAACATAGACATACACATAAGATTACAGAACAAAGAGGTAAATTAATTTAAGTAAAATAATATAGTTATTTACCAAATATTTCCAGATGCCTTGATAAGCTCCTATTGCTCCAGGAATTCCATTTTGTAAAGATTGTAATTGGATAACTAAATCAATCAAGTTACCCTACCCAATTTCAAAATAGTGTCAAGCTGGTAAGAATTGAAACCTTAACTAGGTATCAAAGGAAATTGAGAGTATGCCCATCAATGGGAGAATGGCTACACAAGCTGTGGCATATGACTGTGATGGAATATTATTGTGCAAGAAATGACAAACAGCATGATTTCAGTTCTTTTTTTTAATATACTTCATGATCAAGATAGAAAACTAGCCTCCAAGTCAGGAAAACCTAAGTTCAAGTCCCTTCTTTGATCATGCTGGTTGTATGACCCTTGGCAAGTTATTAATCTTCTCAGTCCTCTAGACCAGTGGTGTCAGTACATGATGGTGTCAAAGTCAAATAAAAATTGATGCCTGCAGTTGTATATTGCCTTAGAAAGCCACAAATTCACATTATCTATATTGTAATTGTATTTTATTTAAATTTCCCAATTGTATTTTAATCTGGTCCCAATTACACTAGGGAGTTTTGCTGTCTTCATGAGGACTGAAGGCCACAAATTTGACATCTTCACTCTAGGCAATTGTCTAAAAGACTTAAGTTTTGAAGAAAGTGTCATCTTGCATAAGTAGAAGGAAATTCTTTACCAGGATTTCCAATATCAATGAATCCATAGGTACAATCCCAATCCATAACATTAAGACAACTGAACTATTTTTATATTTTTTGACAAAAATTCAGTGAAAGAATTTTATGCTTATTTCATAAGTTGGGACAGGTTTTAGTCCACTAACTCCAATTTTTACCCTTGTCTTTTCTCTGGTCTCATAGCTCATGGCCTGTGTCCACCACAGCCTGGAAAACCTAAATATAGGTATATTGGGAGGCTGACAAGACATTCTGCATCTCACCATTGCTATTTACGAACCGGTCTTAGATCACTCCCAAATTCCTATAGTAACCTTATACAATAGAAGCTACAAATGGGTATTGATGCAAGATCTTTGGTCTTGCTGCTGTTCCATAAATTTGACATTTATAGTCATTAGCCCTTTATAATCATTTCAATCATCAACCTTTTTTTCTGCAATTAGAATTTAATGTTTCTCTGTTAAAAAAATAAAATCATCTTGCACTGTTTTGTATGGCTCAGAAAGACCCCACTTCACTCAAAGCATTCACTAAATAGGAGATGCTTAATTCCTTGTGATTATGTGGGCAGTTCTCTAGTATCTGTTAGATGACAGTGCAGATAGGCTGAAAAATATACTTGGGAACACACTTGAAATAGTAATAATCTGAAGCTAGTCCATGTGTGCTATCAGTAGGAATTCCATAGTTGCAGTACATGAGCATCAGGGAGCTCACCTAGAAAATATTGTCAGTCATGAAATGAGACCAATTTGTGAGTTCACATCATGTAGACTAATCAAAGCACTCATTAGGTATCCAATGTATTATTACAGCTCTTTAGCTTCAGGCCACTAGGTGGGACATAGAGCACCACTTTGGAGTCAGGAAGAGCTGTGTTCAAATACACCCATAGACACTTACTAGCAGTGTGACCCTCAGGGAGTCTTTTAACCCTGTTTGCTTCAATTTGCACATCTTTAAAATGAGATGGTGAATGAAATGGCAAACCATTCAAGTGTCTTTACCAAGAAAACCCCAAATGGGGTCACAGAGACTGTGACTGACATGACATTCCATGACTGAAATGACTCAATAACTTTAAATCAACTAAAGATCCATTGAATTCCTTTATTTTCTAGAATTTTCTTTCTTAGTCAATAATTTTTTTGTTACTCCTTTCTTGGCCCCTTCTACAGTTTCCCCTTCCTGAATTGAGAGCCCCTGCCTCATACTTGGTGACTAGTACTATAATGCCTTTCCTTTCTCCCTTTTACCCTGTCTTCTCTTTCCATCATCATTAACTGATTTCCAACAGTGACATTACTATGTTGGAGTTCAATTCTCTTTTTATTTCACCAATACAACTATACTTTTTGGATTAAAAAAAATAGCCTAAACACAGTAAGAAGTCATTTAGTTCTCCCCAATAGATTATTTATAATTTTCCTTGAAAGCTAAGATTTTAATGGACCTTGAATGCAAACGGAGCAAAATTGAAAAAAAGTGGGTGAACAAGTGTAAGTACTTCAATGTTCCCTAATGTAGAGTGCTAGCTGTATTATTATCACTTTTATAAATATTTTCCTGGTGGTCACCTCTCTAATTTTATGTTTGAAAAAGGAAACTTATTTTTGATTTACATAACATATTGAAGCAAAACTTCTCAAATCAAATATTTTTGGTAGAATAGAAAATCTGAATGCAACAACGAGGTTTGGTGACTTCAATATGAAGGTTACTGAATATTCTAAAAGCCTAACTTTATGGTTACTAACTATACTGAAATCGGATGACTTTCATCTCCAATATACTTCTGTCACCATCCATGTCACTCCACTTTAATTTCCGTCATCACTTCTAACTCAACTTTCAAATATCTGAATTGTGAAATTCAACCTCTTGTAATATTATCTTCTTTAGATCACTCCCTATCCTCCAATTACTCCCTTTTTAGATTCATATCTACCTACTCAGCCAGAACCCAATAATCATCAATTTCAAGGACTTATTCACCATAATTTTGGACTGATTTTCAAATATTCTTTTTAATAATTCTTAGCCATTACTAACATCTGCCTTCTAATTGCCATGCTCCTTTATGATATGGCTAAATATTGAGAGAGAACATTTTGGAACCTCAAATAGAAACTATCCACTGTCTAACTTCACTGTGTTATCAGTGCTACTAGGCACTCTATATTCCTCACTAAACAATTCCATAATTTTTGTCTCAGAGGTGAAGATGACGCTCTTGCTTGCCAAAATTGATCCCTTCAATTATGCCCTTAATTATATCTTCTGATGTTGCTTTATCATCCTCTCTTTTACATACCTTCAATTTCTCCTTTTTCATTGGCTCATTAACCAGTCTCCTTTGCTTACAAATGTAGTTCATATTTAGAGTAAGAAGATACCCCAGAGAGATCTCCTAGGAAAAACAAAACCATTCTTTTAGCAAATAAAAAAAATGAAACCCAGAGAGATTAGCAACTTGCCCTACATACTACCCCAAACATAGTACATAGCAGAACAGAGACTTCAACCCAGATCTTTTGACTCCAGATAAAGTCCACTATTTTTTGTGTACCATGTAATCTTTCTCATTGTTAGATCTCCCCAAATCTTAAAAGTCTCACTCAATTTTACTGCCCCCTTAATCCTTTCCTGCCTTTTAATCCTTTTAACCCTTCCATCCTTTCCTGCCTTTCACTACTGAACTTCTCAAGAACAATAGACTATACTAACTTTTCTTACTTTTCCACTCTCCATTTTTCACCTTTTTGCAATCCCTTTCACGACTAAACACCTTCAAAAAACCCTCTGTACCCACTGCTTCCATTTCCTCTTCTCCCACTGCCTTTTAAATCCTCTTCAATGTGGCTTCTGATATCATCATTCAGTTCGATCTGCTCTCTCCAAAATTAACAATGATTTCTCATTTAAGAAATTGAATGGCCCCATTTCAATTCTCATCCTTCTTGACTCCTTTGTAACCTTTGACTTTGATGATCACCATCTTCTCTTAGATACATTATTTTCTCTAGATTTATTTTTATGATAACTTCACATATATATCCATTGTCTTTTCTCCATGCTAAAAATCCTGGGTTTATTCAATTGTGAATCATATTATACTATGTTGAGACTCTTCTTCTTTCTGATCACTCTCCTGTGGACAAAATCCAAATAAAAATATCCTCCTTAAAATGCAGAGGCACAAACTGAATATTGCACAGCAGATGTAGTCAGATCAGTGAGGAGTATAGAAGAACTCTAACCTCTCTGGAGTTAGTGACCATGTCTGTTTTAGTGTGTTATGGATTTTGTTATTTTTTTGTTTGTTATCTGGTGTGTCATATCTTATTGTTCATTTGAATTGAGCTTTGAGTGTTAAACATCTAAGGACGTGCTATTAAAAACCACTCATACATTATACTTTTCTCTTTGATGAACATATCTTGTGATTTCTTTCAACTATGCAATTATTTGGGCTATACATTATGCCAATTCAAATATTACTTTCACTGATTCGCACAGTTGAGAGTCATCTTTCTCTCTGTGGAATTCTAATGACATTTTGTATGCCAAACTTCTCCAATCATAGTCTATTTACATTATAGTTACTGGTGTTTGTATCAGTATGTGAGATTTGTTTATGAACTCCTTAGGGTAAGGAACCATGTGTTACTTGTGGATTTCTCTTATTGTCTGACATTTTCCGTTGCAAATAGGGAATGCTTGACAACTTATTGTTGACAATTTATTGAATGAGTGAATAGATTATTAAATTTGTAGGTGTATGGTATATCTTGGGAAGTGGGGCTGAACTATGGATCTATCACTGATACATTACATAATAGATTGAATTCAAATGTATGACGTAAGTGGAAAGGTATATAGGAAAGGGAAGGTCTACTTTAAGGTTAAAAAAAAAAAAAAGAAAAATTTCATTTAGCTTAGCCTGCAGAACTATATACTCAGCATCAGGAAAATTCTTTAAGGAATGTCAAATCTACCTGCAAATAGAAGTAATTTCATTCTAAGAGTGGAAGGATTTATGAGTTGATAACAATATATTCTGGTCCTCAGCATATAAAAGATCAAATGAAAAGTTCAACAAAGTCGATTAGGCAAAGGGAAAGGTTAATTATGCCACTATGCTTAGCTCAGAATTCGTCTAATAAATAGATAAAAGATATCTGTTTTTTTAAAAAGTTTTTTAAAAGTTTTTAGGTTGTTTTTTTTTACATCCACTTAATTTTCCCAAACATCTCTCCCCTTCCCAAGAACCACCCCATATAACAGTTAATATGTTTAGAGACAAAAAAATGAGAATAAAAATCAGCACAGCCTATCAATATATAGGGAAAAAAAGTACAAAAAGATGTGCAATATACACCAACTGTGGTCCTTCCACATCAAAGGGTGGATTGAAAATGTTCTCTCATATCTCTTCTTTTAAATAATACTCAATCTTCATAAGTTTACTACAATAAATTTTGATTTTTTGGCGCATGGTTGTTGTTTCCATTTACATTACTGTAGTCATTGTGTAGACAGTTTTCCAGGTTCAACTTACTTCCCTCCGAGTCAGTTCATGCCTTTCTGTATTGATCACAGTCATCATTTTTATAGTACAATAATGGTCAATTACATTCATGCACTATCATTTGTTTAACCACCCCCCTATCAATGAATATCATGCTTATTTCCAAATCTTTACTATAATAAGCGTTGTGATCAATATTTTGTTGTATGTATCAGTGTTTTCCTTTAGGCCAGAATAGTATAAATACTAATTCATTTTATTTTCATAATTCAAAATTGCTTGCCCAAATGACTGTATGATTCACAGCTCTGACAACAATGCATTAGTGTACCTATTATTCCACAACTCCTTAAGCATTAACTACTGACATTTTTTGGTCATTTTTACCAATTTTCAGGGAATGACATGAAATTTCAGGTATTTATTGACTTGCATATTTTTATCATTTGTGATTTGGAGTATTATTTCATGTGATTGAAAATACCTTGCAATTCTTTTGAGAACTATATTTTTCATACCCTTTGTTCATTTATCTTTGGTTAGCATTAGTATGTTACATATATGTATATACATATACATACATATATATAGATATTATGTCTATATATATGTTATATGTAGAATAAGTTAGTATTAGTATGTATAGTTATATATTTAACATTTTTTAATTGTTTATATAGCTTAGGTATAAGCACTTAGAGAAATTTGATATGTTTTTTTTCCATTTTCTCAGTTTCCTTTTTATTCTAGGTGCATTAAATTTGTATGTGCACAAGTTTCATGAAATCAAAGTTATCTATTTTATCTTTTGTAATTGCCTCTATGTCTCATTTGGTTAAGAAGGCATCTCCCATCCACAGCTGGGAGAGATATTATCTGTTTATCTTCTAAGTTTTTAGTGATCTAATTTGAAATAGTAACATCGTGTATCTACTTAAAATGTATTGTGAAATATGTTGTAAAGGTTGGTCTAAGTCTAATTTCTGCTAGACATCTTTCCAGTTTTCTCAGCAGTTTTTAATTAAATAATATGTTTTTTCCTAGGCAATTTCTGTTTTCTCCTTTATTGAACTCTGGGTTCCATTGTTCCTGACTCTCTCTTGTTTACTGTGTTCCAGTGCTCTATCTCTCCATTTATTAACCAATAGGAATAGTTTCAAAATGCTGTTTTTTTAATAGTTTGAGGTACTGAAGTGTTATTCCCCTTTATCCCTCCATCTTTTCATCATTTCCATTGATATACTAAAAATTTTGTTTTGCCAAATGAATTTTATTGTTTTATAAAGTTCTTTAAAGTACTTCCTTGATAATTTGATTGGTATAACATTAAAAGTATAAATTAACTTTGATAGTGTCATTTTTATTAAATTGACATAACTCAGCTATGAGCACTGAATATTTCTCCAGCTACTTCAATCAATCAATAAACATTTATTAAGAAACTACTAAATGACAGGTACTGTGCTAAATAATGGAGATGCTAAAAGAAACAAAATATAGTCTCCGTCTTAGAATTTTCTGGAGCAACACACTAACAGATATAACAAAGCAAACTATGTACAGGATAGATAGAAAATAATTAACATATGATTAACATATAATGGACAAGGGGTGGGGGTTAGGAAATGTTCCAATGGGATTTTACTTGCAAATAAAAGGAATTCAGAGAAGTCAGTCAATAGAGTTAAAGGTAGAGAGCATTCCAGGCCTGAAGGACAGCCAGTAAAAATGCCAAGAGGCAAGGGACGTAGTATTTTGTTCATTCAACAGTCAGGAGGTCACTGTCAATAGATCAAAAAGTACTTGGAGGTGAGTAAAATATAAGAATATTGGAAAGGTAGGAGAGGGAAAAGTTATGAAGTGATTTGAATGAGAGATTTTTGTATTTGATCCTGGAGGTGTTACAGAGCCACTAGAGTTTAGTGAGTAGAAAGGTGCCATAGTTGGACCAGTGCTTTAGGAAAATTACTTTTCTGGATAAATGGTTAATGGATTGGAGTGGAGAGAGACTTGGGGTTTGAATTTGTTTTCCTTTGTCTTTTTTTTCTTTAAGAGCATTTTGCAATTCAATCTGTACAAATCTTGTGGGCTTTTATAGATTGGTCCCTATATGCTTTATGCATTTTCTAGTTATTTGCAAGGGAATTTACCTTTCTATTTTGGCTTTTTTGATTATGTTATTATTATAATGAAATACAGTTCATTGTGAGGGTTTATTTTGTAACTTTCAGCTTGAAGTGAAACTATTGTCCCATTTAGTATTTGTGGATATTCTAGCATATTTCCAAGTATACTAACGTACCATCAGCAAAATTGAATAGTTTTATCTCCTCTTTATTTTTATTCTTTCATTTCTTTATCTTGCCTTATTGCTATTAGGATTTGTAGAACGATATCAAATAATAATCAGAAGTTTGGAAATCCTTGCTTGACTCCTACTTTTGTTATAAAGGGTTCTATTGTACCCCTATTGCATATGATGCTAGTGTTTGGTAATACATATCTGCAATGGCAAGCAAAGTGGGACTTTTTGCTGTTTTTTCTTTTGAAGTGCTTTTCAGCACCAAGTCAATCAAATGCCTTTGATTGAGTCTTGCCTTTGTTTGAATCAAGAGTCTTTGATGGCCTGCTTAAGTCACAAGAAAGCCTAAGTCACACGAGTTTGAGTCACATGGTTGTGACTCTGTGGGCTGATCTTCTGAACTGTATATATACTTTGAGGTTAGCATTTTGCTTTCAGGCTCACTCATTGGAAGAGTGTTCTTGTGATTTGTCCAGATAAGACTTGAGGTAGCCCTTAAGTAGCCCCTTCCTGGCTTTGAGAACCCAGATGTTGGTTCTTCTCTCTCTTGGGTAACTATGTAAGTATTGCTATGGTCAGACAGTTAGAAGTTTTTTGATTTGTGTTATTTTCTCTGTTTATAATTTCTGTTTGTATTTGCTCTGAAGTTAAAGGTGCTGACTTTTCCCACTGAACTAAGTGAATGATATATGCATGTTTAATTAAAGTAAGATTGTTAACCCCTTAAAGTTGCTTTCCTTTAGAAAAGCAGGTCAAAGAACCTGTGCTAGGAGCCTCCCATGTGTACTGGTGTTATTGGCCATATATCTCCACAGTAGCTGCAAGTAACATTATTGTTACAACATCTAATATTGAAAATACACACATACATACATACATACATACATATACACACATACATACAAACTATATATGTACATATATATTATATGTGTATATATATGTATGTTTGCATGTCTGTATATATATACACATAAGCACACATATACGCATGTGTACATATATACATGTACATATACACATAACTAACAGCACTTGTTGGCATGACATCTATATCTAAAAATCCAGGGCCGTGGAACAATTGTGTCAAATTTCTAATGAAACTTCACAGGACTATAGCTTTTCAGAAGTCAGTTTTATTTATTTCTATCTTCATTCATTAGTTACCAAACATTATCACAAGCCTACTGTTCCTCATTTATTATGCTAGCTAAGTGATAAGTAAATGTTTCCACTTTATTTTATAATGTACTATTTGTGGATTGTAGTGGTATACATGTAATGTATGATACAACTTAGCATAAGTCAAATGCCTATAATTAAAAGGTACAAAATTCTTAGGCATGAGATTAGGGAGGATTCATTTCTTCTTAAATGATTAAAGCCTAAGTAGGATCTCTAAGCACACTAAAAATGCATTGGTTTATAATCCCTTATCTGTGGCATAGCCTGAACAAATAAGATCTAGGAGATATGTATGCACATACACGCGTATACATACATACACACATGTACACACATACACAAATGTACATACACATGTATATATGCATACATTCACATGTGCATATCCACATACATACACATATGCCTACACACATATATGTATATATGTATATGCACACACATACATACACATGCATATACATGCATGCACATATACATACACACAAACACATATATACATATACACATACATAAATGCATATACATATATGGCATACAGGCACATATGCATACATGCATATATGCATGCATATACATACATACACAAACATACACATGTGTATTTGCAGACTAGGACTCTGCTTTTTTGTGGACATAAACACTATCAGTGAAAAAGACCACTGTTTGAAGGAAATTTATCCTATTTCCTAATTCATTTAATGTAGAGTACTGAGCCAAAGAACTCTTGTTACATTTAAAAAAAAATTCATCCTGATGTGTTAGAGAGCTCCTCAGTGCTTACTTTTCAAAGTGCTGAAGGAAAAGTCAAGGCCCATTGACAAAAGCCTAAGTGAACCATGCTGTCTGTGTTTTTTTTTTTTCCTGGAACCATAGCATTTTAGCACCAAAATAGGGTGCTTGGGCTAGACCTGCTGATTTAGAAAGACAGCTTTTCCAAAAAAAAACAAAAAACTGCATTCACTGACAACAAAAGTGCTTGTTTTGATGACAAATTGTCTAAATTTGATGATTCTGTGTAAGGACCACAAGCTTATTTGTTTACATAAAAATGGATATAAACAAGGCAGAAATGTATTTTTGGAGATGTTGAATTTGTGAAATTGCCAGCATTCAGAATATGTTAAGCAGCTTGAATTATAATTCATCTTATAAATCTTACAAACCTTAAGGGGGGAAAATGTACCTGGATTCAGAGCTAAAATGAGATTTGCAATACAAAGTAGGTTAACAAGGAAAACAATGCCATAAGCCTTGAGGTGATATTCCTTGCTGGAACAAAATAACAAAACATAGTCATTCCTGACAACTACTTTGTCAATTGTATCTAGAGCAGATTTCTTGAAAAGTACCTGATAACTTAAAGGGATATTGCTACATTATTCAGTCATTTCTTATAAGACTTGCCATGGAATACCTATCATATTAATTTATGAGACACATGGCATTTCATCATTGATTATGATTACTATTAATCATACTTATAATAGCTGTGGTTTACATTATAGCACATTAAAGTGAGCAAACATTCCTAGTCTCATTTAATCTTCATGACCAAGTGGTGAGGTAGTAGATCAGGTATTATTATGTCCATTTTACAGATGAGGCAGTTAGAGCTAATAGTTACAGCTAATCAGTTTCTGAGTCCAGGTGTCCTACCTCTGAATTTCACTGCTCATACTGACTGTTCCTATATTTGAATTATAAAACCTGTATTGACTCTCTCTACCAGCTCTCTGATTTTTCACACCTAAAATATAACTACTGGGCTTTTGCTCTTAATGACCAGCTCTTCCACAATCACATTTCTCATTAGTTGGGAAATGAATCCTATCAAATCAATATCAGTCAGTGACATTTAATCCTTGGTCCCGCAGGTGAATCTAAGGATTTATTTTCCAAACATCATGTCCTTCCTGAAGAGACACTTAAATTTGAATTTGCACTAGTTTTATGACATACTATTTTGTACTTCATATGAAGCCTAAGATTGTGTTGGTTAATTAAAGATTTTATTGCATACTAAAAGATACAATGCCAGGGAAACAACAATGCGTGCAAGTGAAACACTGCATAAACACCCTGCCTGCCATTCCTGCCACTTCCTCATAACCACTGAAAAAATACATTTGGCAATTATTTTCTTCTCTGCTCTCTCTGACTGCACAATGACCTTAGTTGGTACTTTTGAGGGTAATGCTTTATGATATGGTGATTTGATGAATTGATATTTGTGACTCAGAACACATTTTGGTTATAAGCAAACTTTTTCTTCATTTCTGCCACCTAATATCCTCTTTGGAGTATAATACTACAGGATAATAAAGGCAGAAACTGATATATTGAATTTGTGGATTTTGTTAGTTCTGTCAAGTAAAATTTCTCAGTAATATCTTATGTAACACTTACGCTACTAAAGACTTTGTGTGCAATATTCTGATCACATATAACTTTAAATTAGACAGTGCTAACTCATTAAGCAGTTTGTTTTCCTTAATGTATTGGATGTATTTAGAAGCAAAATATGAGCTTCTTGTTTTGAGGGAGGAGGGGAAATCAACCTACATTCACTCAGAGTGCAAACATTTCTAAACGTTCAAATCCCCATATTTCCATTCTGCATTCTGATCCCCCACCTTTATCCTGAGAACTGGTATTCACAATGATTTTATTGAAGGACTAAAAGATCATAGGTAGGCTTATAGTATTTAGAACCAGAAAAGAATTTTAGAAATCATCTGATCCTACCTTAATTTTAGAGATGGAAAAATCTCTGGCCCAGAAAAGTGATGTCACATGAATTGGAAGAAATATTCAATTATATTCAGCATTATTTTGCATGTATATAGTCAAATTATTTAGAAAATAGTAATCCATTCCTGTTATGTTCTGAGAATACATTTTTTTTAAGCTGGCTGACTCACTGACTAGAATATCACATTCTTTGGCCATGCTGCTATACAGAAGGATAATTATATTTCTTTTTTTTCCCTTCTTTCCCTTCCTTTCTCTTTTTTCTGTCCTTCCTTACCATTCTGCCTTTCTTTGTTCCTTCCTCCCTTCCTCTCTCCCTCCTTTCTTTCCTTTATATTTATCTATCTCCCTCTACTTTTTGATATCAATAAGCTTGGGCTCCACTTTCACATGTATTTTATAAATAACATAAAGAACTCATGTATTCTAGAGGAGCTTGGTGTGGTAGTTCTGGTCTTGGAATCAGTTAGGAATTGGGGTCAAAGTCCTGCCTCTGACACATAATCATTCTGTTTCTGTGCAAAAGTTCTCCACTAAGTACTCCCAAGGCAACAGAGGTGTTGTCAATACCCATTGGTGAAAATTACAGGTTTGACCTCCCAGCCGCTTAAAGTCCTTAGATTAAAAGGGTCTATTCCCAATTTTACATGTTAATGAATGAAAGCTAAATCTAAATAGTGGGAGATTCCAAAACCATACTTTGTCATCATACTTTGGATTGCATAATAAAACTTTAATATAAAGAAACTCATCATCTTAAGATGAGAGCATAAAAGTTATACAGTGAGCGAAATACTATGTTGTTGAAACTTGAAAAGGCTTGGGAGCAGATGTTTTTTTTTTTCTTTTTTTGCTTGCTGCATTCATATTGAACCAAGCAATACTTTCTGATGGAAGATTTACTTCTTGATTTGTACCAGAACCCAGGAAAACCAAACCCTGGATACTCACTTAAAATTAATATAATCCATTTACTGTCTTTTGTATAATATTTCTGATAGACTCAGAGCTCTTAACTTAAAACATGCCATTTTAGGTGTGGTCATTTTCTTTACACAAACACAAAAAATAGTTTTTTTGATTATTCCTGTAATAGGTTGGTAATTTTTCTCATTGTTTGCTAAAATTTCACTAATGTAGTCTTAAGAACATAGTAAATACTTGCTCAGCAAGTGAAGTGAAATATACTACAGTAGATCATAAAAAAAATTTGTGTTTTGTTTGGAATGCATAATATGATTGTGTTTTTCAGATTTTTACCATTCTAATCAACCTCTTTTTGGGACAAAGATAAAAATAGCTCATATTTGAGAGCAGGTACTGCCTTTTGACTTTCTTTGTATCTCTAGCTTTAGCACATAAATATTTTTAATAAATGCTTATTTTCATTCTACCATGATTTTCATTTCTCAAGCAAAACAAAAAAGTATCAGCTATGGAAACACTGAGAATTACGCTGGCTATCAGAAATCAGCAGTGCAAGGCCTAATATTTCATATGGATAACACACACACACACACATACACACACACACATATATATGTAATTTACCTGTTTTGTGAGATTATTTGACTGTAGACTCAAATATTCTTGAAGGTGTCCAATGTATTAGTCAAAACCTTTTCACTAACTCTTCTGAGTGTCACTTTAACTACTCTTTCTCCTAAAGATTTCTTCTTTTCCTATTTTCCTGAGATGAAAATAATAAATAAGGTTGCACCAATATGGCAGAGTAGAGAAAGCTGCTATGCTCCATTGCCTGTATATTTTATTTCTCAGTTGTATGCAAAACAACTTTTTTTTTGAGAATGTGCTTTTAAAACTTTGAGTTGCAAATTCTCTCCCCTCTTCCCTCCTCACCCACACTCACTAACATAGGGCACACATAACATTGTGTAAAACACTTCCATAACAGTCATGTTCTGAAATACTAACTACATTTCCCTCGATCCTATCCTGTCCCCCTTTGTTCAATTTTCTTCCTTGACCCTGTCCCTTTTGAAAAATGTTTGCTTTTCATTATCTCCTCCCCCACCTGCCCTCCCTTTTATCATCCCTCTTTTATTATCCCATTCCCCCTACTTTCCTCTGGGGCAAGATACCCAATTGAGAGTGTATGTTGTTCCCTGCTCAGATACAATGAGAGCAAGATTCACTCATTCCCCCTCACCAGCCCTTCCCTTCCAACGAACTGCTTTTTCTTGCCACTGTTATGTGAGATAATTTACTCCATTCTATATTCCCTTCAGCTACCTAATACTGAGGTCTCATGAATGACACACATCATCTGTCCATGTAGGAATGTAAACAAAACAGTTCAACTTTAGTTAGTCCCTTATGAGTTCTCTTTTTTGTTTACCTTTTCATGCTTCTCTTGATTCTTGTATTTGAAAATGAAATTTTCTATACATCTTTGGTCTTTTCTTTGAGAAAACTTGAAAATCCTCAATTTTATTGAAAGTCCATATTTTGCCTTGAAGCTTTATACTCAGTTTGCTGGGTAGGTGATTATTGGTTTTAATCCTAACTCCATTGACCTCCGGAATATCATATTCCAAGACCTTTAATCCCTTAATATAGAGGCTACTAGTTCTTTTGTTGCCCTGATTATTTTTCCCGAACACTCAACATGTTTCTTTTTGGCTGTTTGTAGTATTTTCTCCTTGACCTGGGAAGTCTGGAATTTGGTGACAATATTCCTAGGAGGTTTCTTTTGGGTATGTTTTTCTAGAGGTGATAGGAGGGATTATTTCCATTACTATTTTACCCCCTGGATCTAAAATATCAGGGCAGTTCTCCTGATAAATTCTTGAAAGATGATGTCTAGGCTCTTTTTGATCATGGCTTTCAGGTATCTATCCATTAATTTTTAAATTGTCTCTCCTGAATCTATGCTCCAGGTCAGTGTTTTTTTCCAATGAAATTTTTCACATTGTCTTCCATTTTTTCATTCTTTTGGTTCTGTTTTATAATATCTTGATTTCTCACACAGTTACTAGCTTCCACTTGCTCCAATCTAATTTTTAAGGTAGTATTTTCTTCAGTGGTCTTTTAGACCTCCTTTTCCATTTGGCTAATTCTGCCTTTCAAGGCATTCTTCTCCTCATTGGCTTTTTGGAGCTCTTTTGTCATTTGTGTTAGTCTACTTTTAAGGTGTTATTTTCTTCAGTATTTTTTGGGTCTCCTTTAGCAAGTCATTGAATTGTTTTTCATGGTTTTCTTGCATCACTCTCATTTCTCCTCCCAATTTTTCCTCCACTTCGCTTATGTGCTTTTCCAAATCCTTTTTTTAGCTCTTCCATAGCCTGAGATCAATTCATGTTTTTCTTGGAGGCTTTTGATGTAGGCTCTTTGGCTCTGTCGACTTCTTCTGATAGTATATTTTCATTTTCTTTGTCACCAAAAAAAGATTCTAAAGTCTGTGTCTTAGTCTGAGTCCATTTTCGCTGCCTGGCCATGTTCCCAGCCAACTACTTGACCCTTGAGTTTTTTTTTTTTTTTTTTTGTTGGGGTATGACTGCTTGTAGAGTAGAGAGTACTTTGACCCAAGCTTGAGGGGTTGTGTTGTTATTTTCAGAGCTACTTCTACACTGCAAACTCTGACACAGCAGCGCTCCTCCTCCCCAAACAACCGCCAACCATGACTGTGACCCAGATCCAAGCAGGGCATCACAGGCTTTCCACCCCTGCTCTGATCTGCTGCTTAATTCCTCCCACTGGGTGGGCCTGGGACGGAAAGCACCTGCTTCTGGAACTCTGGAAACAGCCACAGAACTGCACTACCTTTGCCACCCAGGGTGCTAGGGCCCTTTCAACAATCTTGCTAGCAGCTGCTGTGGGGGTGTAAAACCAACAAGAAGCAGCACACAGAATACTGCAAGCCTAGGTTCTTTTGGTCTGCTTTACTAAGGAAGGGAACATTAAGTGGTTAAAAATCTCACTTGAATCCAACATACAAATATCATTCACTTAGTTCAGGGGAAAAAGCCAGCACCCTGAACTTCAGAGCAAATCCAAACAAATTACAAACACCAACAGATAGACCCTGTCTGATTTAAATCTCAATGCATAGTTACCAGAGCTTAACAAAGTCTGAAAACCTGGATTTACAAGATGCAGGGTTCTTAACTACAACTGCACAGAATATCCACATCAGCACTCCACCAGGAGTGTTAGCCCTAAGCAAATAGCTTTGTTCTCTCTTTTTATGCACTCCTTAGCCATCATCAAACATCATCTGAACTTAAGCTCTTACCATTGGCTCTGGTTTTAGCAACTCCCCTTAGACCCCTGGGGGCTTCACACCTACATCATCTTAGCACCTAGTAGCTAGGGGTTTTGGGCTTACTTGGGAGTTAAAACATAATAAGACTTTCCTTCATTGGCCCCACTAGGAGCCCCACCTTAGTTACCAATGCAGGGGCTGACTGCACACTCATCTCACTCAAATCCAGCAGTTTTTCCACTGACCTGCTCTGTTGTCTTTGGCCTTTGTGAGTTGAGAAGTCTGGTAACTGCCATAGCTCAACAATTCAGGGCCCAACAGTCTTTTTGGCCTGGTTCCCAGTCTGGTTGGTCCTGGCATGGCCCACGCTGGGCTGCATTACACTCTGCTTCCAGGTCCTTGCAATAGAGCCTTCCAAGATACCATCCAGGCTGTCCTGGCATAGAGCCCTTCTTCCCTCTGCTATTTCCTGGGTTCTGCAGCTTTAGAATTGTTCAGAGCCATTTTAATGGTGTTTAGAGGGACCTGGCAGAGACTTTGAGTCCCTCCTTTTCAGACACCATCTTGGCTCTGCTCAGCTACCAAATTCTTAAAGAAAAAAGTTAAGTGAATGACAGGAGAAAAGCAACAGTGTGGGACCTAAAATTTCTCCTCTCAGAGCCAGATAAATCTGGTGAAAAAAAATAAGAAAGATGTTAAGAAGATGAATAGAATCTTGGAAAACTTAGATTTAATAAAACCTTGTAGAAAACTGAATGAAAATAGAAAGAAGTAACCTTTTCCTCATCTATACAGATACTTTCACAAATATCGTTCATGTGGTACGGAATGAAAATCTCATAACCAAATGCAGAAAAGCAGTAATGCTAAATGTACCCTATTCAGAACATAACACATTAAATATTATTTTCAATAAAAGGCTCATGGAAGCATAGATTAAAAGCTAACTGGAAACTAAATTATCTAATCCTAAAGAATGATTGGATCAAAATAAATAAAATACAGAAGCAATGAATGAGTTCATGAAAGAGGATGAAAACCAGACAGCATTCCAAAATTCATGGTATGCAGTCAAAAGAATACTAAAGTCATTATTTATGTTTCTAAATGTTTGCATCAATAAAAGGGACCGATCGATGAATTGCACATGCAACTAAAAAATACAAAAAGAACAAATTGAGAATCCTTATTTTTTAACACCAAAATGTAGATGCTGAATATTAAAAGAGGTTAATAAAATTGAAAGTATAAAAACTTGTCAACTAGTAATTGAAGTAGGATCTGGTTAACAAAAAATAATAAAATAAAAAAGGTATGGTTAATAAGTTTTTTTTTTAAATTTATTTATTTATTTTTAGTTTACCACACATGGTTCTACATAGTTTTGAGTTCCAGATTTTCTCCCCCCCCTCCCCCCTCCCTCCCCAAGACGGCATGGAGTCTCATATAACTATCATGTATAACTTCACATTGAGTTAATTTATGCACTAGTCAAGTTGTGGAGAAGAATTATGACCAATGGAATGAATCATGAGAAAGAAGAAACAACACCAAAAAAAAAAAAAGAAAACAACCCAAAAACAAAAACAAAAGAGAAGCAAAAAAGGGTGAGCATGTAGTGCACCTCAATCTGCATTCAAACTTCACAGTTCTTTCTCTGGATGAAGATAGCATTCTCCATCGTGAGTCCCCTGGAGTTGTCCTTGCACCTTAGGTTGCTGAGAACAGCGCAGTATGTCAAGGTTGGTCCTCACGGAATCCATATATCTGTGGCTCTGCACAACGTTCTCCTGGCTCTGCTCCGCTCACTCAGCATTATGTCGTGTAGGTTTTTCCAGGTTGTTACGAAGTCTGCATCATCTCTGTTTCTTATGGCACAATAGTATTCCATCACCTTCGTATACCACAGCTTGTTCAGCCATTCCCCAATTGATGGGCATCCCTTTGATTTCCAATTCTTGGCTACCACAAAAAGAGCTGCTACAAATATCCTTGTACATATGGGTCCTTTTCCCACTTGTGTGATTTCTTTGGGATACAACCCTAGAAGTGGTATCGCTGGGTCAAAGGGTATGAACCTTATCTATAGCCCTTTGGGCATAGTTTCAAACTACTCTCCAAAATGGCTGGATCAGCTCACAACTCCACCAGCAATGCAACAATGTTCCAATTTCCCCACATTATTTCCAGCATTTTTCATTTTCCTGTTTTTTATTTTAGCCAATCTGACAGGAGAGATGTGGTATCTAAGAGTTGTTTTGATTTGCATTTCTCTAATCAGTAGTGATCCAGAGCATTTTTTCATATGCCTATAGATAGCTTTAATTTCTTCCTCTGAAAACTGCCTGTTCATATCCTTTGACTATTTTTCAATTGGGGAATGGTTTGTATTCCTATATATTTGGCTCAGTTCCCTGTATATTTTAGAAATGAAGCCTTTATCAGAGATACTAGTTGCAAAGATTTTCTCCCAACTTTCTGGTTCCCTCCTAATTCTTGTTGCGTTGGCTTTTTTTGTACAAAAACATTTCAATTTGACATAATCAAAATTATCCATTTTGCATTTGGTAATGCTCTCTATCTCTTGTTGTGTCATGAATTCTTTACTTTTCCATAAATCTGATAAGTTAACTATTCCTTGCTTTCCCAAATTGCTTATAGTATCAGCTTTTACTCCTAAACCATGAACCCATTTTGACTTTATTTTGGTATGTGGTGTAAGATATTGGTCTATGCCCAGTTTTTGCCCTACCATTTTCCAATTTTCCCACTGATCCACACCCCTGTTTCTTAACCAGTACCAGGCAGTTTTGATGACTACTGCTGTGTAGTACAGTTTAATATCTGGTGTGGCTAAGCCCCCTTCTCTAGCATGTCTTTTCATTAATACCCTACATATTCTAGACCTCTTCTTTTTCCAAATGAATTTTGTTATTATTTTGTCCAGCTCAGTAAAATAATTTTTTGGTAGTTCGATTGGTATGGCACTGAATAGATAGAGTAATTTAGGTAAAATTGTCATTTTTATTATATTAGCTTGGCCTAACCATGAGCAACTGATATTTTCCCATTTATTTAGATCTGATTTTATTCACATGAAAAGTGTTTCATAGTTATGTTCATACAGGCCCTGGGTTTTTCTTGGCAAATAGACTCCCAAATATTTTATAGTGCCTTCAGTAACTTTGTATGGAATTTCTCTTTCTATCTCTTGCTCTTGGGCTTCGTCAGTAATGTATAGGAATGCTGAGGATTTATGTGGGTTTATTTTATATCCTGCAACTTTGCTAAAGTTGTTTATTATTTCAAGTAGCTTTTTACTTGATTCTCTAGGATTCTCTAGATAAATCATCATATCATCTGCAAAAAAATGATAATTTAGTTTCTTCTTTTCCTATTCTAATTCCTTCAATTTCTTTTTCTTCTCTTATTGCTACAGCTAATGTTTCTAGTACCAAATTGAATAATAGGGGTGATAATGGACATCCTTGTTTCACCCCTGATCTTATTGGGAATGCATCTAGTTTATCCCCATTACAAATAATGCTTGTCGATGGTTTTAGGTAGATGCTATTTATAATTTTGAGGAAGGTTCCACTTATTCCTATGCTTTCTAGTGTTTTTAATAGGAATGGGTGTTGTACTTTGTCAAAGGCTTTTTCTACATGTATTGAGATGATCATATTGTTTCTGCTAGTTTTGTTGTTGATATGGTTAATTATGCTAATAGTGTTCCTAATATTGAACCAGCCTTGCATTCCTGGAATAAATCCTACCTGGTCATAGTGTATTATTCTCGTGATGAGTTGCTGCAATCTTTTTGCTAATATTTCATTTAAAATTTTTGCATCAATATTCATTAGAGAAATTGGTGTATAATTTTCTTTCTCTGTTTTGACTCTACCTGGTTTGGGTATTAGTACCATATTTGTGTCATAAAAAGAATTTGGTAGGACTCCTTCTTCACCTACTTTCCCAAATAGTCTACAAAGTATTGGAATTAGTTGTTCTTTAAATGTTTGGTAGAATTCATATGTAAATCCATCTGGCCCTGGAGATTTTTTCCTAGGGAGTTCATTGATGGCATGCTCAATTTCTTTTTCTGATATGGGGTTATTAAGAAATTTCACTTCCTTCTCTGTTAGCCTGGGCAGTTTATGTTTTTGTAGATATTCATCCACATCTCTAAGATTGTCAAATTTATTGGCATATAGTTGGGCAAAAAAATTCCTAGTTATTGTTTTGATTTCCTCTTCATTAGAGGTGACCTCACCCTTTTCATTTTTGATACTGGTAATTTGATTTTCTTCTTTCTTTTTTTTATCCAATTGGCCAAAGGTTTATCAATTTTATTCATTTTTTCATAAAACCAGCTCTTTGTTTTATTTATTAATTCAATAGTTTTGTTGGTTTCAATTTTATTAATCTCTCCTTTGATTTTCAGTATTTCTAATTTGGTATTTAATTAGGGGTTTTCAATTTGCTCTTTTTCTAGCTTTTTCATCTGTATGCCCAGATCATTGATCTCCTTTTTCCCTATTTTATTCATGTAGGCATTTAGGGATATAAAACTTCCCCTAAGAACTGCTTTTGCTGCATCCCATAAGTTTTGGTATGTTATTTCATTATTGTCATTCTTTAGAATGAAGTTATTAATTGTTTCTCTGATTTGTTCTTTGGCCCACTCATTCTTGAGAATTAAATTATTTAGTTTCCAAATAGTTTTTAGCTTATTTTTCCATGGTACTTTATTAAAAATGATTCTTATTGCATCTTGGTCTGAAAAGGATGCATTGACTACTTCTGCTTTTCTGCACTGGATTGTGAGGTTTTTATGCCCTAGTGTCAAAATTATAAAGGTGAATCTGACTCCAAAGAAAATGATTTTTTTTCTTCTCTCTTTCAAAATAAATCTATTTTTAGCCAGCAGTTTATTTTATTTGACTTTACAAAACCCACTTAGTAATTTTATTTAACAATTCATTATGTGCGATTTTTGTTATTTCATCTTTCTATTTCTGTATTTGATGTTTCTTTTAATTTATTGCTGCTTTAGTTTATTTAGCTGTATGCTACATTCATTTCTCTTTTTTCAATTGTATCCCTAAAAGTTTGCATAGTGTTTGACCCTTATAAAATGCTTTTTGATTAATTGAATAACGGACTTTTTTATTATCAACAAAAGTGTTTTACCCGGGTATAAATATTCCCTTAATGACTAATTCATCTATATCCAAGAGATTCGCCATATTATCTCATTGTTTCACATGCTTTGATAGCATTAATAGTTTAATAGTTTATTATTTAACTCATATATTCTATAATGTTAGATTTTAAGTCACCAATTAAGATGAAGTGTTTTGCCAAATTAGCTTTATTGATTTACATTTTATTGTGGTATGCTCAGCAATGGATTTATTTAATATTTTTGCATTTTATATGTTGATCAATTATTTTATGTCCTAGCACATGTTTATTTTTTGTAAGGGTGTTATTTCAAGATGATTGATTAGTCTACTTCTTTTAATTAACAATTGACAATCATCAGATATGCATCATATCTAACTTTCCTAAAATTCCTTTCAGTATCTCAATTTCTTCCTTGTTAATTTCTTATCAGATTTGTTTGGGTCTAAGGGGCATGTTGATGTCCTGAACTATTACACATTTACTCTCTATTTCTCTTGTATTTTAATTAAATTTTCTTCTAAGTGCTGTACAAAAATGACATGGAATTTTGCCCACATGTAGTAACTATTGATAACATTTGATCATACCACTTATACTTGTTTCAGATTCACATGAGGCATAATAAATAATTGTCCAGCTCCTCATCTTAATTGTGTGTCGAATCTCTATGTTTAACTTCTCTTTTAAAAAAAATATATATAAACAAGTTATAATTGAAGTAAGCATTCAAATTCATTTTATTACTTTGTTTTGTGGACAAGTTAATTTTATTCACATTTACAGTTAAAATTATTATTGGTCTCTTTTCCTTCAACATATTGTCTTATAGTATTTCCTCCCGTTGACCTATGCTCCCTCATTTCATAAAGAATATGCAAGGTCTAGTAAAAAGTGGAATGAGATAGTCACTATAAATATATAAAGTGGTGTAAACCTACCTTCTCTTTTCTTCACTCATCTGAGATATTGATAATCGTATTTCAAATTTTCTATATCTTCTTTAACTCATTGCTTTGTTAGATATTCCTTCAAGCTAGAATTTGTTTCATTTGTGCATATTTATACTCTAACTCTACTCTTTGTGTTTAAAAACTACTTCTGTTTCTTCTCCCTGTCCCCATATATTCCTTCATCGAACTCTGTGTAAGTTCAACTTTCTTTGGCTAGTTGATATTAGAATGTAATATAATAAAATACAATAGGACTGACTTTCTCCTAACTTGTCCTATAAATTTGTATATTCTTTCCTAGTTTTCTGCTCTCCTTTTCTGACTAATCTTAATTATTCTTCAATTGATACCCTTTTAAATCTTTGCTTGGGAATTTCTTAGTGGAGATGCTTTTAGATCATTTTAATGTAATTTTATCAGAAGTATGCTTCCTAGGTTTCTTCTGGTAGTACCACTTGTGCTCATATGAAGGACTGAAAGTGGGTACTAGTATTCTTGCTTGACAAATGTGAGAGGTTTCTCTTTTGGATACATTCCTTGAGAACATAATAAACATTTCTAACATTGTCAACAGGTAGACCAGTAGTCTCTATACCTTTTGAACTACGACCAATAAATATTTGTTAGGCATGCCTCCTTCAAAATGTCCTTTTGCTTATTTTTCATATTATATGTATTTAATACTATAATAAAACTCATGTACATTTAAGACACACAGAAATACAAAGTAAAATGCATGAAACTTTTTGTTAATGGTAAAAAATTCCTCTCGCTAAATGTACTAATAATGAAATTTTAGTGAGAATAAGGCAGTGGGAACATGCTTCCATTAAATTTTTCTTCATTTAACTCTTTGTAACATAGTGATTTAAAAATCTGCTTCTTAAGTTTCTTTCAATATTTGCTTTTAAAGACTGTCACAGATGAAGGGATTGTCAGCATTTCTTGCTAAATTATGAAATTAATGTTTTCATTCTCACACACTAATTATACAGAGGGTTTTTTTTTAATTTCAATAGTAACTATCCATCTCTCCTGATATTAATCAACTGTTCCTATAAACTAATTGGAAAGTATTGAATTTTTATATATAATATGTTTTTAAAAAAGCCTCAAAACTCTTTATTTAAAAGATTGTATTAAAGTATTTTCAAATCTTTTAAGTATGTATATATGACCTTTTATGCAAGTCATTTTCATCAATACAAATAGGAGAGAGGAAGTATCACTTTTTCTTATTATTTATTTATTTAATATTTTTAGTTTTCAGCATTGATTTTCACAAGAGTTTGAATTACAAATTTTCTCCCCATTTATACCCTCCCCCCATTCCAAGATGGCATATATTCTGATTGCCCCATTCCCCAGGCAGTCCTTCCTTCTGTCACCCCACTCCACCCCATCACCTTTTCGCCTTACTTTCTTGTAGGGCAAGATAAATTTCTATACCCCATTGCCTGTGTATCTTATTTCCTAGTTGCATAAAAATTATTTTTTTCTTGTTGTTGTTTTTGAATATCTGTTTTTAAAACTTTGAGTTCAAAATTCTCACCCATCTTCCCTCCCCACTCACCCTCCCTAAGAAGACAAGCAATTCAACATAGGCCACATGTATATCATTCTGTAAAACCCTTCCACAATACTCATGTTGTAAATGATTAACTATATTTTGCTCCTTCCTAACCTATCTCCCTTTATTGAATTTTCTCCCTTGACCCTGTCCCTTTTTAAAAATGTTTGTTTTTTATTACCTCCTCCCCCTGTCTGCCCTCCCTTCTATCATCACCCCTTTTTTTATCTTCTTCCTTCTTCTTTCCTGTGGGGTAAGATACCCAATTGAGTATGTATGGTATTCCCTCCTCAGGTCAAATCTGATGAGAGCAAGATTCACTCATTCCCCCCTCACCTGCCTTCTCTTCTCTTCCTACAGAACTGCTTTTTCTTGCAACTTTTATGCGAGATAATTTACCCCATTCTATCTCTCCCTATCTCCCTCTCTCAACATATATATAGATATAGATATATATGTATGCATATTCCCTTCAGCTACCCAAATACTGAGGTCTCATGAATCACACACATCATCTTTCCATGTAGGAATGTAAACAAAACAGTTCAACTTTAGTGAGTTCCTTGCAATTTCTTTTTCTTGTTGTTTTTCTTGATTACATTTTCATGCTTCTCTTAATTCTTGTGTTTGAAAGATAAATTTTCTATTCAGCTCTGATCTTTTCACTGAGAAAGCTTTAAAGTCCTCTATTTTATTGAAAATCCATATTTTGTGTTGGAGCATGATACTCAGTTTTGCTGGGTAGCTTATTTTTGGTTTTAATCCTAGCTCCATTGACCTCTGGAATATTGTGTTCCAAGCCCTTCGATCTCTTAATTGTAGAAGCTGCTAAATCTCGGGTTATTCCGATTGTGTTTCCACAATACTCAAATTGTTTATTTCTGGCTGCTTGTAGTATTTTCTCCTTGATCTGGGAGCTCTGGGATTTGGTGACAATATTCCTAGGATTTTTCTTTTTGGGACCTATTTGAGTTGGCTATCTGTGGATTCTTTCAATTTCTATTTTACCCTCTGCTTCTAGAATATCAGGGCAGTTCTTGATAATTTCTTGAAAGATGATATCTAGGCTCTTTTTTTGATCATGACTTTCAAGTAGTCCAATAATTTTTAAATTATCTCTACTGGATCTATTTTCCAGGTCAGTGGTTTTTCCAATGAGATATTTCACATTGTCTTCCATTTTTTCATTCCTTTGGTTCTATTTTATAATCTCTTGATTTCCCCTAAAGTCACTAGCTTCCACTTGCTCCAATCTAATTTTTAAGGTAATATTTTCTTCAGTGGTCTTTTGGACCTCCTTTTCAATTTGGCTAATTCTCATTTCAAGGCATTATTCTCCTCATTGGCTTTTTGGAGCTCTTTTGCCATTTGAGTTAGTCTATTTTTTAAGGTGCTGTTTTCTTCAGTGTTTTTTTCAGCATTTTTTTTTGGTTCTCCCTTAGCAAGTCATTGACTTGTTTTTCATGGTTTTCTCACATCCTTCTCATTTCTCCTCTCACTTTTTCCTCTACTTGTCTTACTTGCTTTTCCAAATCCTTTTTGAGCTCTTCCATGGCCTGAGACCAGTTCATGTTTTCCTTGGAGGCTTTTGTTATAGGCTCTTTGACTTTGTTGACTACTTCTGTCCGTATGTTTTGGTCTTCTTTGTCACCAAATTAAGATTCCAAAGTCTGAGACTGAATCTTGGTTTGTTTTCGCTGCCTGGCCATATTCCCAGCCAACCAACTTGACCCTTCAATTTTTCAGCAGGGTATGACTGCTTGTAGACTAAAGAGTTCTATGTTTCAAGCTTGGGGGGATGTGTCAGCTCTGCCACACCAGCACTCCTCTTTCCCCAAGAACCCCCAACCCGGACTGGACTTAGATCTTCAGTAGGCTCTGCACTCCTGCTCTGATCCGCCACTTAATTCCTCCCACAAGGTGTGCCTGGGGCCAGAAGCAATTGCAGCTGTTGTTCTGTAGCTGCCCCACCTCCACTGCCCCCGGGATGGTGGCCGAACAGCAAACTCCTTCCACTCCCACAGCTTTTCCCACTAACCTTCTCTGTTGTCTTTGGTGTTTGTGGGTTGAGAAGTCTGGTAACTGCCACATCTCACTGATTCAGGGCGCTAGGGCATGCTCCACCCAGCTCCTGGTCTGGTTGGTCTGTGCTGCCCACGCTAGACTCTACTCTGCTCCGCTCCACTCCCAGCTCCATGCAGGATAGACGTCACCCAGAGATCATCCAGTCTGTCCTGCACTGGAGCCCTGCTTCTCTCTGCTGTTTTGTGGGATCTGCAGTTCTAGAATTGGTTCAGAGCCATTTTTATAGGTTTTTGGAGGGACTTTGCAGGGAGCTCACGCTAGTCCCTGCTTTTCAGCTGCTATCTTGGTTCTGCCCTGCAATCGGGCAAGATAGATTTCTATTCAACATTGCCTGTATATATTCTTTCCCTGTTGCATGCAAAAACAACTATTTTTTTGAGCATCTGCCTTTAAAACTTTGAGTTCCAAATTCTCTCCCCTCTTTCCTCACCACCCACCCTTCCTAGGAAGGCAAGCAATTCAACATAGGCCACATGTGTATCATTATGCAAAACCCTTCCACAATACCCATGTTGTGAAAGACTAACTATATTTTGCTCTTTCCTATCCTATCCCCCTTTATTCAATTTTCTCCCTTGACTCTGACCCTTTTCAGAAGTCCTTGTTTTGATTACCCACTCCCCCTATTTGCCCTCCCTTCTATCATACCCCCTTTTTGTCTCCTCCCTCCTTCTTTCATGTGGGGTAAGATACCCAATTGAGTGTGTATGTTATTCCCTACTCAGGTCAAATGTGATGAGAGCAAAATTCACTCTTTCCCCCTCACCTGTCCTCTCTTCCCTTCCAATGAAATGCTTTTTCTTGCCACTTTTATGCGAGATAATTTACCCCATTCTATCACTCCCTTTCTCTCTCTCTCTCAATATATTCCTCTCTCACCTCTTCATTTGATTTTTTTAGATATCATCCCTTCATATTCACTCACCCTATGCCCTCTGTCTACATATATGTATTCCCTTAATTTGACGTTATTTTTTAAAAATATCATCTCTTCATATACACCCCCCATATATATATATATACATATATATATACACATACATATACATATATGTACATACATATACATACATACACATATACGTATACATATACATACACACACACACATTCCCTTCAGCTACCCTAATACTGAGGTCTCATGAATTATACACATCAACTTTCCATGTAGGAATATAAACAAAACAGTTCAACTTTAGTAAGTTCCTTATGATTTCTCTTTCTTTTTACCTTTTCATGCTTCTCTTGATTATTTTGTGTGAAAGTCAAATTTTCAACTCAACTCTCATCTTTTCACTGAGAAATCTTGAAAGTGCTCTATTTTATTGAAAATCCATATTTTGCTTTGGATCATGATACTCAGTTTTGCTGGGTAGGTGATTCTTGGTTTTAATCCTAGCTCCATTGACTTCAGGAATACCACATTCCAGGCCTTAAAGTCCCTTCATGTGGAAGCTGTGAGATCTTGTGTTATCATGATTGTGTTTCCACAATACTCAAAATGTTTCTCACCCACTAATATTTATTGATCTCTTTTTCCTATTTCCCTTTGTCTCTCACCTGACATAACCTATAGATCCCTGTCATCATTCCTCTGTGTATCCATATACAACGTATTTTGTCTATAAACTTTGTTTTTCTTCATCATGTGAATCGACTTTTCAGAACAAGTTTCACATTTGTTTCTTGTCTCCAAATATTCAGTTGTACTTCATTTCTCCTCTGAATAATTCTTTTCTCACAAGAAGAGTCTGCAAATTATGGGCCATCAAGTCTGACTTTGATTATCAGAAAAATTCTAGAAAATTTTACCAAGCAAACATGCAGAAAGGGAAGTGTTGATTATCATTTGCTTACATGACTTTATCAAGAAACAATCATGACAAAGTAACTTCATTTCATTTCAATGGCATTACTAAACTAGTAGCTGAGAGGAATGCAGTTTACCTAGATTTTATTTTTTAATTATTCATTCAGTACTTTGATTTTCCCCCAATCACATGAAAAAAAAAAAAACTAACATTCATTTAACATTCATTTTCAGATTTTGAGTTCCAAATTTTCTCCCCTGCCCGACTGAGAAGTCAAGCAATTTGATACAGTTTATACGTGTGTAGTCATGTAAAACATATTCCCATACTAGTAATGTTGTTTGATTAGATTTTAGTGAAGCATTTGTTAAATTTTCTAGGGAGAATATGAAGGGACATGGATTAGGCAATGATATATTCATGTCTATTCAGAATTGTTGGAATACAAGACTCAAAGAATAGTTGTTAATTGTTCAGCATCCATATGGAAAGAGTGGAGTACTCCATGGATATGTGCTTGGTGCTCTTGTATTTTTTTAACATTTTTATCAATGAGTCAAATAAAGTAATAGTGTGGCCACAGAACTTGTACATAATATAAAACTGGTAGGAAGGGATAGATAACATAGCAGATGGCTCTCTCTTGGTGAGACCATTGGACTAAATCTAACAAGATTTAGTCAAAATTCAAATCATAACATTCAAGGATTTGACTTCAGTTAAGAAAAGTACTTCAGAAGTATAAGATGGATGAGGTAAGGCTAGAGTTTTTTTTAAAAAGATCTGTGTGTTTTAGTAAACTACAATCTAAATGAGTTATCAGTGTAATGGGGGAAACAAAAAAAGAGTTAATGTTTTATTGTATTGCATTAACATGTAACAAAGCTTCAGGAATGTTATTATTACAATGTTTTGCCTTTCTTTTTATCCCCAAGGCTTGCATAGTTTTTGGTACAGAGTAGGCAGTTAAATGTTTACTTCTTTACTGTAAGGGGTTATGGTCCCATTATTCTGTGCTCTTATGAGATCATTTGGTGTATTGTGCTCTATTTTGGACATCACAGTTTGCTGACATTATTAAACTAGAGAGTATTTAGAAAAAAGGCTTTCAGGATGAGGAAAGATCTTGAGTCCATGTAATTTAAATGTTAATGGAAGAAATTGGGCATACTAATCCTGAAGAAGAGAAAACTCAGGGAGGACATGATAATCGCTTTCAAGCTATAGTCAGGAAGAGGAACTAGACTTCTTCTATTTTACCCAAAGAACATATGAGTAGAAGTTGCAAAGAGGAAAATTTAGGTTTGTTTTTAGGATAAACTTTCTCATAAGTTTAGCCATATAAAAGTCTGCTGCAGTATATAGTTCCCACTCTTTGGAGGTCTTCAAACGGAGGCAGAATAATCACATTTTGGATAGGTGATAGTATTTCTTTTATGTGAAGTTTGGATGAGTTGACCACTGAGGACCCTTCCATCTCTCAAATTCGGGGCTTTTCTTTCTTTGCTTTCATATCAACATATTTCAAAGTTGTTTTTAAAGAATCTCTGAATTATTCCTTGCAAGATAACTTATGGGAAGGTACTCTCTGAGCCCTTTGATCTTCTATTCTAGGAAGGCAATAGGCTTGTGTTTTTTTTACATAGTTAATTATTTGATAAACATAGTACATTCACTGCAGGTCACTGCAAACTTCTTTTGGTCTTCCACAATTACTAGAAGCATATTCAGTTCTTTTTGTTTGTTTGTTTGTTCTTCTTTCAAGGAGTTCTCATTAGTGAAAATCAAAATTGTTGAAAAGTGAGTTGTCCACTCCATAGAAGTCCTCACGAATAGGTTAGCTTATTGTTTATTGGGATCATCAAATTATCAATCAGTCTCTCATTACCTCCTTTCTGGAGTAAGTTAGGAACCTCTTTATTGGTCTTTCCTCTCTCCAAGTCCTTCTCCCAATTATCTGATAGATAAGACATCAAAACAAAAGCAGCTTCCTATAGTGGGAGAATGCTGGATTTGAAGTCAGAGAACATGTTATCAAATGCTGTCTGAAGCATTTACTAATTGAATGACTCTGGTTAAGCTAACTTACTTTTTGGGACCTTATTTTCCTTATCCATAAAATGAAAGCTTTGAACTGAATGTTTTTGAATCTCTAAAGTACTTTCTAACTCTAAGTCTTTGATAGATGGTCTATGATCTGTGATCTATCTGAACACATCTTTCTCAAAAATCTTTAGTGACATTCCTATGGTCTACAAAGGAACATGCGAGTTATTGTTTTTCACTTATTTTCAGTCATTCTCACTTTTTGTGACCCCATTTGGTGTTTTCTTGGCAAAGATATGAGAGTGCTTTACCATTTTCTTCTCCAGATTATTTTATAGATAAGGAAACTGAGTCAAACTGGGTCAAACAATTTGTCAATGGTCACACAGCTAATTAGTTCTAATTAGTTTCTAACGTCAGATTTGAACTGAGGGATGTGAGCCTTCCTGATTCCAGGCACAACACACTCTATCACCTGCATTACCTAGCTTTCTAAAACCCAAATAATACCCTTTCACAATTCTACACTCTAGAAAAGTTACACATTTGTGTGTGTGTTTGTGTGTGTGTGTGTGTGTGTGTGTTTGTTTTGATGGAAAGACAGAGAGAGACAAAGACAGAGGCAGAGACATAGAGATACAAAGAGACAGAGAGAGGTAGAATCAGAGACTGAAAAAGACAGGGACAGAGAGAAAGAGGGAGCATATTGAGGTTTTTATGTAAAAGTATTAAGAGTATTTGTGCTTCACTGGTATCCATGAAATGCGAAACAAGCCAGAGTAAAATATCCAGTGTATTGGGTGCAGATAGGAAATGCATATTTAGTAACTATGTAAGGATGTATAACAGCCACCAAGGATGTGAAAGCATAGAAGGACTATGACCTTCATTGGTGGGAGCAAGTACACATAGTGATCAAATTACAGATTCTCAGGCCCACTGGTGAGTAACCTAAACTATGAAAACTACTGGAAAATAATAAAGATTTAAAAAAAATTCTTTATTTTCAGTGACTCTGTGAACTATTAGCCCTATTTAAGAAAAATATGCTTCTAATTGTGAAAGATTTGGGAGTATCAATATGTCTAAAAGTGTTTACTACATAGAGCGACAAAATATTTCTCTAGCTTAGTATATAAGATAGCACGTAACTTTTCTAAGTAGTTTCAAAATATACGAAGTGCTGATTGCTTTATCATTGCCTCTTTATAATTATTACTTTATTATTTTAACATGATTTGAGAAAATGGGTTGCCAGAAATAATATATTATTTTTCATAAGTTAATACCTCCTACAATCATAATGTTGATTTATTATCATGGTTAACTATTTAAAGTATGAACAAGAACTATTAAATTCACATACCCGAAGGGAAACTTTTATTATTAACAGATGCATTCTAACTGGGGAGTCTCTCAGTGCCATGAAATATGAGTCTTATTTCACAATGCATTTATGCATTATGTGTCTATGGGAACTAAAAGGTGGGTCAGCTATCCCACCAGGCTGTGTTCTTGGCTCCTGTTGTCATCATCTCCCTATGTGTTTCTGCTCCCTTTATCCCGGGTGACCTACCCACTGTTATGTTTCTTCTTGTGTAAACAGTAATCATTCTCCTTTTTCTGGTGTAGATGAGGTCTCTTTTCTCTTCTTTACTTTACTCTAATCAAAACCCCATCTTTCACAAGCAGGAAGACATCCGTTTTTTTTTTTTCCCACCTCATTTTTCAAGGACCAAATCATGACATTTCAAATTTTTAAGTGAACAAAAAGTCCTATTTTTCAAAGTGACAGCAAGAACATTGATGTACGAACCTGAAACACAAAATGACTTATTCTTGATGATATTGGAAGAAGACTCATCTATTTTTAGGACAAATCAAAACGATATGTTTTGGTGTTGCACTCTAGACCTTGTTTATTTAAGATCTTGATAGGCTGTGTTTCATTATCTGTGTTGTAGGTCCTTGGTTATGAATTAAACTCCGTCTGCTAAAATTGCCTCATTATAGGTTCATAGAATAGAGAGTATAATTGACCCCCTGCTTTCATAAGCCTCATAAGGTCTGGTTGCTTGGCTTATATGCACCTTGTAAAATGTGGCAATAATGAAAAAAATCAAACTTCTTTCCTTTTCCTGCTTTTGGAGCCCGCTGCTCTTCAAATGTGTCTGAATGTTCTCTTAGGCTGACAGCAAACTGCTTCTTCATCTGAATACTCGGAGAAGGAAAATGAATGCCACAGTAAATGACTTTTCTCATCTTTAATTATGAAATTTCTATAATATATTTTAAAAAGAAAGTGTATGCAGTCCTCAACGTCATACCATGTAACATACACCCATTACACTGCACTGCATTGAGTGGACAGTGATGAATGGGAAGGCCTAGGAATAACAAGTGTTCACTTTAAGATGATGGTGTCTACCTTTCTTGATTGATTTGTGGAGAATTCATGATTCTCTGGGACCTGTGAACCTTCTGTTGTCACTTTTCCCCATTATTAAAGTTTTTCAGGATATTTCCTGAATGAGTTTGGCAAAGTATTATTTTTAAAAATTTAAACAGTTTGAATAAGAGAAAAAATGAGAGAGGACCATTTGTGTAGCCCTTTGAAGGACCTGATGATATTTTGCTTCTTTCCTCTTTTCTTTTCTTTGATTTGTCAAGAAGAAAATAGAAAAAACTAGGCTCAAAACAGCTGGTGAAACCCAATGAATTAGTAGATGCTGAAACGAAATGATCATTCCTGTTCAGATTAATTTCCGTCAAAAATTCCATTAGAGATCACATTTTGCAAAACCAACTGTTAAGGTTTGGACCTATGCTTTCATTGATGTAGAGAACTTCTGGATTAAGGAAATCCCTCAAGTAGTATAGGTTGGGACATTTTCTACAGCATAATGTTGATTAAAGAACTGAAGTTAAGTGATTTTCTTAACATGGTCCATATATGTATGACTCCAGTCCCAAAGGTAATTGATATGAGGCCTTCTCCTCAACAACAGAGATCAATGCCCCAAACTCACATGAGTGGCTTAGCAGAGTTGGCAAAATAGCAGGAGAAAGTGAGCTTTTCAGATATTTTTGAGACAGTCTGACTTTTCTTCAGTCTTTTTTGAGCTTACTTTGAATCATCAAGTCTCCAACTTCAAGCACTTCTGGCTTCTACCTTCAAGAAGGAAGATGGAAGAGGACAAAGTCGTTTCAGGCAGATGAAGGAAAAGACTCTGGGAAGACATGAGAGGAGATGAAAATCTCCATTATACCCCTATCTGCATATTGCTACCCTGGATACTTCAGGGAACTTCCCTAGGGTGATATTTAGGCCTCTTTCTCTCTAGGTTGAGTTAAATTACCTTGCTTCCAGAGACCAAGCCCTTTTACTCTATGTTGTGTGGCATATAGTATTCTATATATGCATTCTGTAATTGGTGCTTGGATAAATGTTTTTTTTTTCCTTTTTAAAGTTATTTATTTATTTTTTTTTCTGAATTAGACATAAAAACAATTTTTAACATTTTTTTTAAATTGAGTTCCAAATTCTCTCCCTCTGTCCCCTCCCCTTTCATTGAGAAGGCAATCAGTTTGATAGAAGTTATACATGTGTACTCATGCAAAACGTAATTCCTTATTAGTACTTTTATGAAAGAACCCAAAAAAACCCATAGGAAAAATAAAGAAAAAAATTTATCCTTCAATCTATATTCAGACTCTATCAATTCCTTCTACAGAGATGGATAGAAGTTTTTTTTTTTTTATAATAAGTGCTATGGAGTTGTCTTGGATCATTGTGTTGCTTGGAATAGCTAAGTCATTCACAATTGATCATGTTACAATATTGATATTTTCTGTGTACAATGCTCTCCTGGTTGTGCTCATTTCACTTTGCATCAGTTCATGTAAATCTTTCCAGGTTTATCTGAGAGTGTACTCCTCATCATTTTTTATAGCACAATAGTATTCCAACACAGTCATATACCACAAGATGTTTTGTCATTCCCCAACTGATGGGCTTCTCCTCGATTTCTAATTCTTTACACCCAGAAAAGGACTAATACAATTTTTTTTACATAGAGGTCTTTTTTCTTTTTAAAATGACTTTGGGATGTAGACCTAATATTGGTATTGCTTGGTCAAAAATATGTTTGGTTTTATAACCCTTTGGACATAGCTACAAATTGCTTTAGAGAATGGTTGAATCAGTTCACAACTCTACCAACAGTGCATTAGTGTATTAATTTTCCCAGATACCACTCAGCATTTGTCATTTTCCATTCTTGCTATTTTATCCAATTTGATGGATCTGAAGTAGTACCTTAAATTTCTTCTAATTTGCATTTCTATAATAAATAATTATATACAACATTTTAAAATAGTTATAGATAGATTTGATGACTCCATCTGAAAATTGCCTGTTCATATATTTTAACAATTTAACAATTTGTGAATAGTTAGGCATTGAGCCAAGTGGAGGTAGGTTTAGTATTGCCTATATATCATTCTTTTTTCTTAAAAAAATAATATGTATGATTTCATTGGTTTGAAGAATTCCCAATGTGAAAATTCCCCTGACCTATTCAGATTAGCAATTAATCTATAACTTATTCCAGAACTGACCACTAAGCATAAAGATATAAACAGCTACAATAAATTCCTTTTCTGGCAGCTAAAATTATTTAGAAAAAGCAAATTTTTGATATATGAAATTGCACTTAAAATGTTAGTTTAATTAGTAAATTAAAGCATTCATTAATGAATCATATAGAATCCTATCATAATAGCTTTTGCCTTGTTCTGTACCAATGTAGATTAATCAGATGATGCTTCTTTGAAATAAATGAGAAATACTCATAATGTAGTTCCTTCAGATACATAAAGAGAAATATATATATATATAATGTCAGTTACAATTAAAACGTAAAACATTGCCTGTGCATATAGCAGTACTATGTCATAGTTTTCACAGACAATAGACTCAATGTACTACTTCACTAACCTTACAGAAAAGTGGTGAAAATGAATAATCACATGCTTTCAAAGGGCTTAGAGCTCTGACATAAGTACAGCTGTTAAACACTGCCTTTCCATCAAAGAAGTGATTCTTAAGGCAAAAATGTATTTATGTTATACCTGTCACATAATATTATTACCTTTCAATATAAAGATTTAAAAAAAATTGTTGTTACCTAGTGTGTCAAACTGATAAAAAGTATTATTACTATTTTTTAAGGTTCCGTCCCAGGAAAGAAGCTTCAAAGACATAGTTTTGCAGACAAGATAATAATTGGTAAGTACTCTTTGCTTCCTCCTTTCAAGCTGCTGTCTCCACTTCTCAGAATCCTTGGGTCTGACCAGACAATGGAGGCCAGGCCATTACAGATAAAAATTCAGAGGCTGCCATTTGCATAATGGACAATGGCAGTGCCTGCTTGTGGAATTGCATTATTTTATGGTGTCACAAAAAATTGCTCACTAGGAGGAGTGCATGTATAGGAGGAGTGCATAGATGCTTAGCTCTAAAATAGTTTGCCATGCTTGTAAAGTAGGAAAAGGTGGCAACTCTAGGTTTCTATAGAGATGACCACAGAAAATAGAAAAATGGATTCAGGTATCTTAATATTTTTTGGGAAAAAATAATAGCAGAAAGATGTTTTCATGTCACTGACATAGAATAATAGGAATGACAAAACTTGCAATGAAATAGAAGGGTTATTTTTTGTGATTGAGTGAAAAATTTTTTAAAGTTTTTCTGACTTAACAATTTGCACTGGTTTAAATAGCAGAGGATTACCTTCCTTGCAAATTAACATGGTTTGAGTTTTTTTACTGTGCTTGTAGATCAAGTGTACCATTACATGTTTGTAGTTCTAAATTCCTAAATCAGAAATCTTTATTTTGAAAGCAGTACAATAAAGGGAGATCAAAAGAATTCTTTCCAACAAAGTATCAATCATATTAAATTTTTGAGTTATATATTAATAGGACATTTCAGGAAATTAAGTTTAAAAGATGTTGGGTAGGAGAGGATGGGGGGTCCATCCTATGCTATACTATAGATTGAAACAACAAAGTTTATTCAAATGACTATTTCAGATCATTAATATTTGACTTTCAACTTCGTTTGAAGTTGAAAAATTTCTACAACACTCTCTTACTTGGATGAAAGGCAGTGGGAGAGAATAATAGAGTGAGGTTTACTGAAGTAGGAAGCTATTATGAGGTTCAAATTTTACTCGTTTCCTTTTTCACTTTGGATTGAGAGTTCAAAAAAAAACAAAGGGTCAGTTTTTGCACTCAGTTATTAATAGGAAACCTCCTGGCCAGATTCTGCCCTTAGAAGTTCAATGAGCAGGTTCCATTGAAGTCACTCTAAAAGTAAGTGGGTGCTGTATTTAAGAATCTAAGGTCAAAATTCCATTTCAGAAATAACTGCAGGAAGATCTTTTTTGCTCCCTGGAGAAATGAAAATAGAAAAAAGTGTGAGAGTTAGGGCAAAGTAAAGGACCTTAATCAGTGTTAATGATAAGTTGATGTGAAAAGAGAAATAGAGGACCCTTTGGTCTGGACTGTCCCTTAAGTGTTCTCTGAATAGAAATCAGAAAGCCATCCTGAACTGGGATTCACTCATTTTGTTCCCAAATACAAATAGGATTATTTTGGTGTATTCTATCTTTAGCATGAAATCTTCCAGGTGGGAGGGAGAAGAGTCTGTAATGCTATCAAATTTATTAATTTAATATTCCCTTTGGGGCAAAAAAGGTCATACATCTATTTCTATTTTTGTTTTCTAAGACCCATTCCAGTTCTAAGAGTTTATGATTATGTGACTGATTCAGTAGAATGTTGTTGTAATAATAAATCAGTGATGGATCAGGGACTTAGGGCCATGTTCTCCCTTAGTTCTGGGCTCATGCAGACATTGAATAAAGTTTTGGGGAACCTCGTCTCTAAAGTCAGGCCCTTTCTCATTGTCTCTGGTTCTTTCAACTTTCACCCCAGAACCCTATGGAAAGTGATTTGAAGTTTAAGTTTAGCTCAGATTTTGCTAACTTATTTTCTTGTTTTGGGTAAATAAGTTAAAAAAACAACTAGAGATTCAGGTTTTATATTTAGTTTTAAATAGGTAACCTCCTAGTCCTAGAATTTTCCCTTAGAGGTTCATGTGCAGATTCCACTGAAGTAACTCTATAAATTATCAGGTGTTATTTGAAGATTTTAAGCAAATAGTACCTCAGTGGATAGAGTGCTAGACCTAGAGTCAGGAAGTGTGTTCAGTCATTTTTTGGTCATGTTCAATTTGTTGTGACCCCATTGGGTGTTTTCTTGGCAAAGATACTGGAATGGTTTGCCTTTTTTTTCCTCTAGCTCATTTTATAAATGAGGAAACTGAGGGAATCAGGGTTAAGATACTTGTCCAGAGTCACACAGCTAGTGAGTGTCTGAGGCCATATTTTAACTCAGCAAGATTAGTCTTCCTTAATCCAAGTCAGGAGTCAGGATTCAGGAAGACTTGAGTTCAAATCTAGCCTTAGACACTTGCTAGCTATGTGACCCTGGACAATTCACTTAAGCTCTATTTGCCTTAGTTTGTTCAAATGTAAAATAGGTAGCCCAGGCTGGCACATAATAGGTGCTTTATAAATTCTTATTCCATTTCCCATAGGGATATAGCTGACAAATTCTCCTTCTCACCAAAAAGAGATCAGACAGCCATAGCTCTAAACTGAGGCTCAGATTGGCCTAAACAGCACATGCTTTTGCTGCCCTTTGCAAGCTATTATCATATGTATGAGAGCAGAGCATATTACCCTTCCCCATACAAAAAGGAGAGAATGTATAAAGGTAGTCACTCCTTTTAATGACTAGCAAGTAAGCTACTATTCCTGGATCAGTGACAAATTTTATTTGGTGTGTCCATCTCTCCCTTGCAGCCAATCACTAATACAAAGTTTTTGTTTCATCATCTAAAAATCAAAAAAAAATTCTGAATTGAGCATATCTCAACCTCAGTTCACCTTCATACATGATCCATGGAAAAGGCATCTTAATTTATGCTTCAAGGAGAGTTCTATCCAACCCTTGTTAAACCTGAATAACTTTAATAAATATTTTAAATCAACCCAGAGACTTGTCATGAAATAGAGCTACTTATTTTCAAAAGAGTTAACATATTATTAGTGTTATTTTTCCACAATCTAAGACAGGCATTATAATTCTTTTTCTAGAAATAATAAAAGGGAATTAAAGACAATACATTATTATAATTTCTAACATGTATATAGTGCCTACTATATAGCAGTATGGTGCTAAATACATTATATGAGTAATGTTTGAGCTAGTATCTATGGCTGGGTTTGAATTCAGCACTTTGTTACTTTAGAAATAGTGCTCTATCTACTGTGCTACTTCAAAGCAATATCACAACTGAATTATTTGTAATATATGTGTACATATCCACACATGTACAACATATATACACATACCCATATAAACACATATACTTATTTAAATATCTATCTGTTTTTCTATTTCTCTGTCTTCTAGGTTGATTTCTAGTTTCCAATCTCTGCCACTGTTTGATGAAGATTCTACCTGGAATTGTTAGGTTATCAACATGCCAGGCTGAAACTCCAAAAGAACTGATGTTTGGTTTTACATATTCTTCTTGTCCTCATCTCCTGTCCTCACCCCTAACCTGGAATAGTGTCTATCAGGAAATAATAGGAAAAATTATTACAGTTAACTTTTGAAAATATCCAAAAGAAAAGGCAGTATAGACTGAGATTATTTAAAATAGAGATGAGAAAACAATGGAGAGATTTATTAACATACAGAAAGTGGTACTGGACAAAAATGTAATGATAAGAATATTTGGCAATAGTGAATTCTTGACTTTTCCATCCTGTTACTGTACAAGTTAACTGTTCCTCTTCTACTTTGTAAGTTTCTCTGCAACATATCTTAATAAATCTCTTTGAAATAGTATAATGCAAAGAGTCCTAGCCTTGGAGTAAGTGTACATAGGTTTAAAGCCTATCTTGGATACACAGTATTAATGTCACCTTGAAGAAGTCATTTAATTTCCCTGAATGTGTTATTACATCTATAATATGATGAGTTTAGAGTAGGTGGATCTAGATCACAATGGAATTTAGGAGAATCAATAATTAAAACTGGAGTCCTAGTCTTCAATTGCCACCTTTCTTTTCTCCCTTTCAACTCATCTTTTTTTTATTTCCTGACACTGAACAAGACAATCAAAGACAATGACTGCACATTTCAGAAGGTGAGCTAAAGCCAAAGATTTGGTACCAAAACTTGTTTTCACATTTTTGAAGGCTTAAGGGCAAAGTTGATTTCTGCATCTTTTTTTTTCTATTGAGAATCAAAAAAGGTAAAAGAATGACAAAATTTTGAGCTCTAAGGATAAAAGATAATCTGGCCTAACTCTCTCATTTTGTGAGTGAAGAACTGATGTCCAGTGAAGTAAATTTATTTGTGCAAGGTAAATTTATGCAATCAGCTAAGACATGAAGGAAAAACATAAGAAACAAATATGTGATGGTGAAAATGTGATAATCTGTAATGGGCAAGGACAGTGTCAGATTACCACAGATAGATCTGTAGGACTTTTAAAACAGAAGATTCTAATTTCCATACGTGTGAATTTATACTTAGGAGAACCAAGATAGGTGGAAAAAGTTGAAATTATTCTATTTCTCTCCCAAATAACCCACTTCTAGAAAATTGCCATGATCTCAAGCTTTCAATTTAACAAACTCCAGAAGCCACCGTTCTAATAATTCAAAAACAATTAAGCTATAAATTCATACAGTTGACCAGACTTTTTTTGGCATGACTCAGTTTAGAAATAACAAGTACTTTGAGTAAATTTTTATAATTGATATAATGCATATCAATTTTATATATACATAATTTCTATAATTATAAAATTTTTATAATTTAAAATTCCCATAGAAGTTACATGATTAGAACAATGACAAAGTAGTAACAAGTTCAAGATAAAAGGAACAAATCAAAAAATGTCATAATTAAGCTACATCAGCAAGAAGAGAAGATAAAGTGCTTTTACTTAAAGTAAAGCTTTTCAAAATTACAGCAGAAAACTGATACCAAAAGTTCCAAAAACCTTGAACCACTTATAATCTTCCTTTTTTAGTCAAGGAGAATTTATTAACCACTTGAATAAAGGCAAAAACTTGCTTTCTCTTCCCTAGGAGTTAAACAAAAAATGACATAAAGGATATACATACATATATGTATACATATATATGTGTGTGTGTGTGTGCATGTGTGTGTGTGTGTGTGTGTGTGTGAACTATAAAGCATAGGGAATATCAGAGGAAAGACTCTGACACTTAGGTAGGCATGAAGGGGAAGGGGGAGACCAGAGATTCTGCAAATAATTTATTTCGCTCAGTTTATGTCTCAAACTATAGCTGTGGTCCCTTTATAGTAGGGACTCCACACTCCATACGAAACAGAAACTACTTAATTCTACATATAGAGCAGTGGACAAGGTGTGGGGGTTAGAAGAGAGAAAGGTTCCTGTAGAGAGAGTGCCAATGTAAGTGTGTGTGGAGGAGTGAGTGGGTGGGGACAGTTACAGTGGTATAGAACCGCCTATGTACGGAGGAAATGAATAAGGAAAGGGGTCATTTCTTTTCAGTGGAAAGGGGAGATTTGCATAGAACAGAGACATAGATTTGTCATCAAATTTGTACCCTTCAAACCAAGTTGGTTGAGGCAACTCAGTTTCGGGGTCTACCTCAGGATAAGTGTGTGTGCTATGGCACTGGCAAGGAGAGGGGGCCAAGCAATGAAGGGGAAAGCATGATTACTTACATATAATAGAAGGAAAATATTGAAAGGTCAAAAGGCTCAGGAGAGTATAAATGGGCATAATGCTAGCTCCCAAGTATATAAATCAACAGCAATATTCAAAAATAGAAGGAAAATATTATACACATATAAAATTTTGAATTCCAAACTTAAAAAAAAAAAACTGTTGAAAAGGTAACTCTTAAATACCACAAAACAATGACTGAGGATATTTAAAGGAAAGCAAACCTATGGCCTTCAGGGGAAAAAAAGAAATAAAAATACACATTAAATTCTATGTACCACCACAGAGATCATGGAAAAACATAAAGAGATTCCATAGATGTTCAGAAGATTAATGCCATTTTTAAACAGACATTAAGGAGAAAAATGAGAAATTAGAATTCTCAAAGAAGTAACTAAAAAGTAAAATAGCTAATGAGAGCATAAGATTTAGAATATCTCTAAAACAGAAGAAATACTTTAAAAAAGACAATGGGAAACTTGTAAATCAAAAATACAGAAGTGCAAGAAATTTTGACAGAAAAGACTAAAGGTCCCTTGAGAACACAAAATCTATAAAGGCTAAAAGATATATCCTTGAAGATGGAAAGCATAGAAGTAATTAAAGATCAGAGAAGGAGGATGAGAAAGAGAAGGAGGAGGAAGAGGATGAAGAAGAGGAGGAGGAGGACAAGAACAAGAACAAGAAAAGGAAAGTTACTTTTTAATATGATAAAAATTATAAAATTAAAAGTTAATATTTGCAATTGAGACATAATAGAAGATTTCCCAATGAATTTAGGAATAGATAAGATATTTTTCTCTCTACATGTTTTAAAATGAGTTCTAGAAATTCTAGCTATACAGATAAAAAAAAAGGGAATGAAACGAAAAAAGTTAACATTGTCAAAGAGGGGAAAATACATTCTTATTTCCCAAAACATACCTAGAAGACCTCAGATAGTCAGTAAAGACTTAAATAAGGATACAAATAAATAATGAAATAAAGCCACAAAATCAATAATATTTTATAAGGTATTAGCACAACCAAAATAGAAGAAAAAAGTAGGAATATCCCATTTCAAATTACCATAAGAGACAGAAAATATAACTGGAAGAAAACCATGAGAGAGTATAAACAAAAATGCAATTGCAAAGCACTTTTTTTGCACAGAGAACTGGAGCCCAATAACATCTGTAAGTCTGCATCCAAAAAGAGATTAAAAAATTGAAAAGGAAAAGGACGTATATGTACAAAAATATTTATAGCAGCTCTTTGCTCGTGCAAAAGAATTGAGAATTGAGGGAATGCTCATCAATTGGGGAATGGCTGACCAAGTTGTGGTATATGATTGTGGTGGAATGCTGTTGTGCTGTAACAAATGATGACCTACATATGCTCTCAGAAATACACCTGGAAAGACTTACATGAACTGATGCAAACTAAAATAAGTAGAATCAGGAGAATATTGTACATAGTAACAGCAATATTTTAAAATGATCAACTGTGAATGACTTAGTTATTTTCAGCAATACAACGATCTAAGATAAACCTGAAGGACTTAATAATGAAAACTATTATCCATCCCCAAAGAAAGAACTGATGTAGTCTGAATAAAGTTTGAAGTATAATTTTTTAATATTTTTGTCTGTTTTATTTTGTAACATCACTAATATGGAAATGTGTTTTTTGCATAACTACACAAGTATAACCTATATCAAATTGCTTGTCATTTTTTTGACAAAAAACTTCCAGAAAAGCTAAAAAGAATTTAGCAAATGAAACAAACAGGTTTAGACCAGCATCTCATATATTAGTTAGTCACTAAGCAAATATCAAGTGCCTACCATGTGTGTATTCAGGGAAGACTAGTACCTCCTTTGTGAAGACTGCTATATCCTTTTTAGGGCTGTTTTCCACCTTTGATGTCCACTTGCCCTCTAGTTCTCACCTGTGGCTCCAAGAAGCTGTAGAACAGGCAGCAGTCATGCTGCAGTAAAACCAACTTGGTATTGAGGGTTACCTACAGGTTTCACACCAGTCAGTGAGTTAGGGAGAATCTATCCCAAGCTTGAGAAGGTTTTCCAGCACATTAGAGTGATGTGAACAATTTGTTCCAATGGTCCATTAAGCTGGTGAAAGCAGGTGCTGTGGAGTATTTAAACTTGGTTAAGCATCAAGGACACCAAAATCATCCACTGCATTCTAAGCCATCACCAGTCATTTTGACTTCTGTCTTCCTGCTGGACTCTGATGATTCTGGAAGAGAAAGTGAGGCTAACAAATTCATACAAATCTGACTCACAAATTCAATTTATGGTGAGTCTAAAAAATATCACCCATGTGTCAAGCAATATATTAAGCAATTAAACTCAAAGACTAAAAGACAATCTCTACTTTCAAGGAGCTCATAATCTAAATAGAGAGACAAATTTCAAATAGATTATGAGGTTATAAATTTAGAGCTGGAAAAAAACAACAAAACAAAACCTTGAAGGTCATTTAGTCCAACTTCTTCACTTTATAGAATAGGAAATTAAGGCCCAGAGAGATTCAATCATTTTTCCTAAAGACACATACATAGTAGCTGAAAAGAACTGGGATTTGAACACAATTCCTTTGACTTCAGATCTAGCATGCCTGTATCTTACCATGGTGATTCTCTATAGATGAATGCAATAGCAAATAAATTAGAGGAAAATGAAAAAAAAAACAACTTTATAACTAACTAGTACCTGGATTCTTAACGAAACAAGTATTAGAGGAAAGATCATAAAAGAAAATAGTCCATTTCATCTATAGAATATTAAAAATCTTTTGACATAAGAAATCAATGTTGCTAGCATCAGAAAGGAATGTGTTAACTGGGGAAACATCTTTGTAAGAATATCTGTGATAAAATTTGATATACATGAGATATAGGGTACTAATACAAATCTATCAACATAACCATTCCACATGAGGTGTGAAGTGGTAGAAAGGAAATGAAATACTTTTAAAAGTATAGTGCAATGTATTATTAATTGTACACAGAAGATTGTTTCCACTAACTAACAATAAGAGAAATGTGGATGAAAACAATTAAAAAAATATAAATTGAAAAAAATGTAGTAAAATAAAGGTAAATATTGTATAAGTGTCATCAACAATTTTGGTTCCAGGGAAGAGATAAGGGCATACACTTCCCTCCTTTCACTGGAGATGAGGGACTATTGGAGTGGAATGCTGTATATATACTCTTATCTGCTTCCCACCACATACTTCTAGAACTTTACTTTGAAGTCTCTAGAAAACATACATACCTCCTACTGTAGGTAAAATTTAGATATTTCTGTTCTACTAGAGATTTTCTCCATCATAGGAGATGTAATCAAATTTTAGTTGATTTTGCATAATTGTTATTTGGTTATTTGGTGGGGAGAAGGGCAGTACACCTAGAATCACTGTGATATAAAAGCCAAAGTTATAAGTAAAGCCATTAAAAAAAACCTTACATTCTGATAATGGACTAATTTTTCTTTTCTTTTGTTTTGTTTTTATATTTTATATTGTGGAAAGGAAGCAGCATGATATAGAATATAGAGAGTTATCCATGAAGCCAGGGAAATGAAGGCTCATGCCCTATCTCTGAAACAATCTGGCTAGGAGATCCTAGATAATTCGGTGTCTGAATCTAGACAGTTCTTTAAAAATATAAAATGCAGAGAAGATGCTAATCTGAATTCTTATGGGGAGTTTCCTCATCAACAAAATCCTTTTACCAGTGAAATTACAGGTTCAGTCCTTATCCTCAGAGTGTGGAAACCAAATAAGTCTTTGTTTTCCCTTTTAACCAATACTATATCAAATTGAACTTGTATTAGTACATTTTTTTCTTTTACTTGTAGCTGAAAGTCCCCTCCCTATGCCTTTCCTCATTTCTTTGAAGCTCTAGACTCCTTACTATGTGTGGAGATACTATTGTGCTTCAGGTGAGGTGTTTTTGTTTCTGAAAATGAAAGCAAGCTAAATGATCAGGATGGGAATACAGCCAAAAAACACTCAGGGAAGATGTGTTTCCATGAAGTAGTTTACTCTGGTAAACTAAAAGATGAAATCTACATTTCCAACTCCTGAATTGAAAGAAAGGACTAAAGCTCAGTGTATTCTTATGAACTAATCTAGCCTTCTAAAGTAGTCTGAAGAGGGAAGATCAAAAGTGATGCAGCTTAGTGGCTCTAGGGAAACCTGAAAGGCCATATGAAATTTATGACTATGGAGAATGGAAGCTGAATGTCACTGAGAAATAAGCGCTTCTTAATAGGTTGGCTGACATGACCTTGATCTTAGACAATTATTAGTTTAGCTTGTTTTATACCTAGTAGTTCAGCAATATTGACCATTCTAACTACAAGCCTCAATTTTGAAAAGATGGAGTGTGATAAAAATGACGGATGTTTCACCTATCAAATGAATGGTGCCGCCTTCCATTTTCCCCCCTACATGTGTCTATATGGATGGATTTGATACAAAGACAAATAATAGGGAGCCAGAATGGTTAGTACAAATTTAAAAAAAAAATCATTTGTAATTTTGATTTAATTGGTTACTTGAGAAAAGTCACTTTAACAATATGTGTGATAAAGCATTTTGCCCTGTTTCATTGTGTAACTATGAACTAGAGGAAGGCAGTGAGTAGATAATATATTTCCATTCAACAATGCGGCTAGCAGCTGTTGTGGGGGTGAAAAACCAACACAAGCCCAACAACACGAGTGCTGCAAGCACAGGTTCTTTTGATCTGCTTTACTAAGGAAAGCAACATTAAGGGGTTAACAATATTACTGTTAATCCAACATACAAATATCATTCATTCAGCTCAGGGCGAAAAGCCAGCACCCTGAGCTTCAGAGCAAATGCAAACAAATTACAAATATACATATATAAACAGACCAAATTCAATTCATAGTTACCAAGAAACCATCAACATCTGAGTTTAGCTGGGAGACCCTTAGAGTGGCTGCACAGAGTCCTGTGCCTCCAGCAGGGAGAACCTCAAGCAAATAGCTCTGTTCTCTCTTTTTATACACTCTTTAGCTGTCATCAAACATCATCGGAGAGACCAGAACTCAGGCTCCAACTATTGGATCTGGTCTTAGCAACTGCCCTTAGGACCCTGATGGCTTCATGCCCACATAGGCTTAGCACCTAGTAGACAGAGATTTAGGCCTGGGGTTTAGTACCTAGTAAGATTCAATTGAAGACACCCAATTTAATTGATATTACAATTTCACATGCTATTTTCAAGAATGTTCCTCAACTCTGATTTAAAGAAACTACTTTTAGAGGATGAGAGAAGGACCAAAATTGGCACTGTTGGATTCCAGATAGCTTTTAAAACTTTAGTGATTTGTACACTTTTCTCCTGTAGAACAGATTAATGTTTGTGATTAATTTAGACCAACAAAGCACCATTGGGTATAACAAACTCAATTATTGGTGACTTGAGCAAGATTTCACAAGGCAATGTGAGTACACACCACAGTAAGAAAACCTGTATGTTCTTTTGCCACAGAATAAGCCATAATCACATGAGGACAAAAAGGTTTCATTGTCTTTTCCACAAAAAGATATTGATTATTTTTTGGTTAACATTGTATCAGTGCAGTATTTGATTGTTGGTTTGGACAAGCTTATATACTGCATAATCTGAAATTGCTGCCATCCAAAAGTTGTAATACTTGTACTTCATATTCACCTTTGTAAAATAGAATGTTAAGACTATTGATTACTTTCAGATTTCTGCCATGGGAAAATGAATGGGAAAGTCACATCTCTATGTAAAACAAAGCAAAATCTCAATAGAATATAGATAAAATGAATCAAATCACAAAGTAAAGATAAAATAAAGGATTTTAGCACAGCCATCAAAATAATGAAACTATATCCTTCATTTAGTTGACCTTTTTAAAATTCTAAAGTAGAAAATAATTTAAAACATTAATAAAATATTGAGAATTTTTTTCTTCCTCCCCTTGTCATGCCTTAAATGTTTTAAGTGTAAAAGCATCAAGGATCAGTAAGTGTTTAAAAGATATTTTATTGAAAAAAGTATGAAACAAAGCATCTTAATTGGAATACATTGTTATTGAGTCTTTATAAAAAAAATCCCTCTACACTCTTACTTAATAGTTTTAAGGTTTCTGAAGTGAGTAAACTTTATGCAGGGGAAAAATAATCATGAACAAGTAATCAAGATGGGCCAGGCCCCCCCCCACACACACAATAAATAAAACCTCGTGAAAATTCTTAACTGTCTGTACAGTTCCATGTATCCCCAAAACATAACATGGATGCTTACCGCAGTCTGGTTTTGATGACAAAAACCTAAAACCACTAGCAAATATTTCTCAGCTCTTGTATGAAGTGTGACACATAGCTATTTTTCTTCTGATATGTGACTCCAAAAAATACAATACTTGTTGAGAATTTGAGTCTTGTTAAAGAAATATTTCTGTAGTTGCTTGGGTATCTTGGCATCTAGACATAGCTGGAGTCAGAAACAGTGTTTGACTGAAAACATGTGGAAATTACTAACCTTCTAGAATCTTAACTCTGATCAAAAGACTTTTAGGAAAAGGTTAACATCAAAATTGCTTTTTGTAATGTAATGGAGGGACTGGATAATGAGGGAGGGCACAGTCCTTGAACATAGATATTTCTCTTGCCTGGTTTCAGTCCAAGCAACCAAGCACTGAGAAAGACAGAGACAGACAGAGAGACAGAGAGAGAGAGAGATAGTCACACACACCACACACACACACACACACACACACACACACACACACACACACAGAGAGAGAGAGAGAGAGAGAGAGAGACAACGAAAGAGAGACAACGAAAGAGAGACAGAGAGACAGAGACAGAGAAATTTGTTTCTCACCATGTACGACTGAAATCTTAGTGCTTTATTATTTGCTGCATAGCACAAAGAACCAATGACTCAGGAAGTGCTGAGCCACAATAGTTTGACTACAAAAGAGATACACAAGTGTTAGATGTCCTAACTCATTACCAAAGACCATGTGTGCATATTGTGCCTTTCTTTCTTTTATAGTTTTTCTTTCCAGATTTATGTTTGAATATTCCACGTAGGAAATGACCAGGTAATTGTATGAGTTCCAATAAGGCATCAGCCATCTCACCAACAACCAGAATCAATAACAGCTCTAGGTTATAGCAGGGCAACTTTGGCAGTATTTGACAGTGATAAAGGGATCACCTGTAAACAAATATGGAAAGCCAATCCCCCAAGGATAGCAACAACTTAAGGGAATTAACCTTTGAAGAGAAAAAGGTGAACTATATGCCTCAGAAAAACATTAATGCTTGTGTTTCAGCAGTAAGTTACAACTAAGAGGAAGAAAAAGAACAAGTATCCATTAAATACCTTCTATGGAACAGTCACTGTGTTAAGTGCTTTACAAATATTATTCCATTTGAAGGAAACTGAAGAAGGCAGAGGTTAAGTGCCTAACCCAGGGTCTGAAAGCTAGTAATTGTCTGAGGCTGGATTTGAATTCTGGTCTTCCTAACTCCAGGCCCAGCCCTTTTTCCACTGAATGACCTCTTAGTTACGAGACTTGGAAGGACACCACAAAGGCAAGAAAGGGACTCCAATGGTCAGTGGTCTAGAGCCCCACACATACACAACACTTCTGCTTCACTCCCATTGTATTTTAAGTTTGTACCCACTCTTCCAAGGGACCTCATATGTGTAAGGGCAGAGTGTGCTCCTCATGTTGGGGGCCATGTTTTTGTGATTACTATAGTTCCTATTTTTCTCAATAAATCCCTTTTCTAAAAGCTAATAGAGTTCAACTCTTTATGATTAATGTAGTAATGAGTTCCTTTGGAGTCTCTGGAACTATTCACAAGCCCTAGAGCCCTCAGGTAAATAGTAATTCACATTCCTCCAGAGACCAACCATTCACTGACCAAGAGATAGCTGAGGAGTGAGCCCTTATAGAGTGTTACATTAATAACAAAAACAAACCTTAAATTATTTAGTTAACTGTTTTGAGTAGTCCAAGACCCCTATTTTCTTTGTCCAAAATAACAATAGATATTCCCCTCATGTTCATACAGCAACAATAAAAAGTGAACCAAACAATCCTTTTTAGTTTATCTTTCAATAATCTGTAAGTTTATCCATCCAAATATGTAATATTTACCCTAATTGTACATTTTGGAGTTTATTAAAAATAATTTAATTCAGTAGCATAACTTCTGGATAAGGTTTTCCTATCTCAGATATACAAAGCAAAACTCAAAGCTATCAACTTCTGAAAACTGAACTTGATTTTGCAAACTTTTTGCTCTTCATGAGAAAAGGAAAACAGATTCTAGGTTCCACAAAACAGCAGCAGCAGCAGCAGTATAAAAGACAATAAGCAAAACAAAAACAAAGATCAGCTACTTCAGGCAGTTTGTACCTAGTGTACACTGTCTTGTGCTAGACACTGGACACCCATCCCTGGCCATAGCAGCTGGATGTAGAAAGTCATTTTGGATTGAATTAGAACTTTCTGAGACAGACAAAACACACTTTACAGTAGGCAAATTGAATTTCTCCGCTTCAGTGACTTGCTGTGGCACTGCTCCTCTCAAGATTTTCACATTATTGAGAGTTGGTAGATTTCCTTGTAAAATAGCAGCAAGTATCTCTCTCTCTCTCTCTCTCTCTCTCTCTCTCTCTCTCTCTCTCTCTCTCTCTCTCACACACACACACACACACACACACACACACACACACAGCCTAACAGATTATGGTTCCACTATCTCTCTGGGAAGTATTTGTCTCTTCCACACATGCATAAGTATTTAAAAAACACAAAAAGCGTAAATCATTGTCTCCAATCTTCAAAAAGAATGTGTTTCATGTGGCCACTAATTCATAAGAAGGTGTTACTGGAAATATTTAGTGTCAGAGTCTAGAGTTACAGAATTCAATGTGTTTTTAATGTAGTAAAATGAAGGAATGTTGACTTATCTCAAATACAGTTATGAATAAAAAATTGGCATTATTTGCAGTGATTTGATTAGAAATTCTCCATACCACCAACTCTAAAAGATATCTGTTTTTTCATGACACTCAGTGCACCATAAAGTTTTTGGTCCATATTTTTCTTAGGTGCTTTTGTTATTACTCATATCCTAGGGCTTATTTCAACTGCATGTAGGAGATGGTTTTAAAGTGCTTTCCTTTACATAAATCAGTTATTTCTATGTATATTCAGCATACACATATTTAAGTCTCATCATAAATGGAGAGGATAATGCACTTGGGTATGAGAGTGATCAAAGAGCTGGAAGCAATTAGATAAAATATTTTTATTTTCATAATTTCATATTTCAAAAATTCATATTTCAAATTTCATAATTTACCAAAGAGATTGAATATTTTCTTGATCAAAATCCCATTTTTGTTTTCACATAAGCAAAATATGTTACTATTCTTATTTCTTTTCAACTTATAATAGACATATATATGTATACATATATACACATACACACACACACACACACACACACACACACACACACACACATATATATATATATAAATTTTTAAAATGAAGACCTCTATGGTTCAATTTTTTTAGGCTATAAATTAGAGATTACATTAATTTGTGAAAAGCATATATACATATCTTTTTATAGCCATAGTGTACCAGAAGTTACCACATCCTAATTCACACCTCTATTCTTTACATCCACATACAAACCAGTTTATGCATCTCAGGCAGAACCAGTAACTGGAAAAGGAAATTTCCAGGGTCTTCAACCAATGAAACACTTTAATTCTGATACAAAGTGAAGGATGGCATTTAGTTAGAATTTTTGGAGATTTCTAGAGTGATGTTGTCATCAGTTGTCCCTTGAGCTAATAGCCCTTGGAATAATTCTGATGTCAGGTCCTGACTAGAGGGAGCAATGCCACTGATGCAAAATACTATTTCCATCAGTGAGAGAATTTCTGCCAGTAGCAGCTTTATCACCATGTGGGCCAACCATTCAGATTGTCAAGATGTAGGTACCTAGTGAGAAATCAGTGAACTGAAAACCTCCTACAATTTGGTGCACATTTATTGATCAAATCTCAATAGCATATGTATACCTTTCTCTAGTTAGGCTGTCTTCAGCACACCCCAGTAACTGGCTGAAAAAGCTGCTGGCTTCACCCCTGACTGCATTTACCCAGCTGGGGTTGGCTATGATGTGGAAAACCTCTGGTGGAGCAGAAAGTATCTGGGCTGTAACAAGTATAAGCAGACATTATAGACTCTTCTTTCAATTCAATTTTGTCCATGTGATCATCTTTACATTGGGATATTGGAAGTTGGAGGGGGCAGAATGGAGAAGGGATTAGAAGGATGTTAGAATGAAATTTGGAGCCAAACTGACTGTCATCATGCTTAGTAAATCTAGTAAGTTGAAATATTCTATAAATAGAATTGTAAAATAAAACATAAGTAGTGGCAGAAATTTTACCCTTACATTAAAAAAAGACATTAATACAATGCAAAGTCTGTACTAGGTCCTAACCAAGTCTGTATCTAGACTCATATTGACTCCAGAATTCTGAAAACATTATCAATGATTATGTCTTGCTGTGCCTGCAATTTATATAAGCCACCTGGCCTATTAAACCCACAGATTCCTACATTACAGAAAAGATAGCACAGAAAAAATTCTTTTCAGCATCTTTGGAGTACAGCACACTAGTCAAATTAACAGCAAAAGTTACATTTTTACTGTTTTTCATACTAATCTGTTATTTAGAACTCCCCTGCTGGGAAATATCATCACAGCAGCAACACCACTTCAATGAGGTAGTGCAAAGGTACCCTGGAGAATCAATTATGATGGAGGCCAGTGAAAAGCTGTTGTATTTTTCATTATTGTCTGGGGTTAGGAGGATAGTTTATGAGGTAGTAAGACCTGAACCATTTCCAATGCTCTTAAAAGAAAATAGGACAGAGTTTTGCTGAAATCAGACATACAGTCGAAAGTCCTGAGCTGGAAATTTTGGCTTTAGAGCCTCAAAAACCCTGATGCATTCTCTAGTACAATAGGTCAGGAAATGATCATAGGTTATCATCTTAACACTAAGACAAAATTTTGGTTTCAGTCCAATTAGTCCAGAGGCAAGCAGTCAGTAGGTAATGACTAATAGTGAAAAGAAGTTCTGGGGTTTCACACCAGGAAGTAATTTGCCACTAATATTAACTGAAGGAAACAGGCAACCAGGATTTTTGGAATACTTAGGTTGTAGCACCTCTATCTCATCAATACAGAAATGTGTATTTTGCAGTTGGGAAGCTTGCATTCATGGCTCTTCTTTGGATCATTTGCTTCTTTAGATGATAAGGATATTTTAATTATCAAGAATACCAATAACACTTTCCCGCTGTGCTAAATTAATTTAAAGTAACAGGAGAAGAGAACTAAAAACTCCAGGTGAGCGGAAGAAATCTGGAATGAGTTGCAGAAGATTTTAAGTAAGAAAAATTGCTTAAGGATTTGTCCGTCCTGCAAAATTTAAAATATTGAGTGCAATAAAGTACTAGAAAATTACAAATACATTTTCTTCTAGTTCCTCATGCATATTGATCCCTTCTAATAACAAAACTTCTTTAAACTAAAAGGCTTTTTTTTCATAATGACATAGAGGCTGCATTGTGCGGTGGACAGAGAGAACTGGTCTCAGTCAAGAAGACTTGGATTCAAATCTTACCACTAACAAATATTGACAGTGTGACTTTAAGCATGTCACTTGACTTGTCAAGGGCTCCTGGCACAAATCTTCACCAAGATCTCCCTAAGAAGATAAATCCTAGGTCTGCTAAAAAGAAAAACAAAACGAAACCAAAAAACAACACAAAGGCAAAAATTACAACAATAATTGTTAAAACAATGCAATTCCTCTGTGTGTGAATATTAAAGATATACATTGTTGCTGAATGTTATTATTAAAACGAATATTATACTATTGACAGTTAAGTGGTACAGGAACACAAGATTTGGTGCTAAAAGAGACCTCAGAGATCTTTTATTCCAGTACTTATGCTTTTCTTAGAGCCACAGCCTACTTTTTTCCTAAGAACTGGTTTGCCAGCTGAATGGCACAAAGTAATTTATCCAGGCCAAATGGAAATTCTAAAATCATTCACCCCAATCAGTGTAACATACATACTTCAGGGGACTTGAGAGTAATTGCTATTATGTGGACTGAATCATTAAGATTAAGAACCTTTGGACTTTACTTAGAGTGAAATCAAGAAAGAAAGGAAACATAATGGCGTGGTTAGAAATAGGCAATAATTCAGAGGTTGACCAATGAAGCCTTGTGGCTGTTGCAATTGCTGCTTCAAGAAATTTTCCAGGAATGATTCTGGGGAAGCTGACATCAATTTTCTCCACTGTTAGGTAAGAAGGAGGCAGATTCCAATAGATTTAGGTAAGTCAGGGAGGGGTGGAATAGGGGAAGCAGGTGGAATGCCTTCAGATACCCTTAGTTGTCAAATTGTTTAAGAATTTATTCTAACTGGATCCAAATGTTATTAGGCATAACCAGATCTGTCTGCTCTGGAAATTGGAAGAGGAATGTCAAGTGATGAGAGATTTCCAAACTCATGTTCCTTTTTCCTCTCCACTCATTAAATCTTTGTAGGCAATGCTTCAAAGCAATAATCACTGTAATTAGTCATCTCCTAAATTAATGGCCACATGTCTTTAGGCACACCAGCCTGTAGCTCCTTTCAGTTAGAATTATCCTCATCTGAGCTACTATAAAACCACATTGCAAATTAATAAATAGTCTGATAAATATGAAAGTTGAAAACAATATTTACTGTTCACCAAGTTTTGCAATGCAGCACTATTTTCTGATTTTAAAGTTTTGCTCCAATCAGTTCCCATGGTAAATTTAGCACATATGAAGAAGTGATGTTGTCTGTTCTAGCTCACTTCAGTTTATTAGAAGTATAAAAATTCTCATTCTAAGCTCCTATAATACAGAAGGCTTATGAAAACATTTTTGGTGAAGGGGTTGAATTCCTATGTCATATCTAATGCATGCTATAGTTGAATCTCTTGGTTGTTCAGTATTTCTTCAACTATTTATTTATTTGTTTGTTTCTACTGGAAAGTTATCTGAAAATGAATTTTAACAAAACACGTTGTGACTCTAGGTCTAGCACTATATCCATTTTATCATCTATCTCCTTTTGTGATTTTTCATTCTGCTGTTTTCAGAGCTAGTTCTGAGGGTCTGTAAGTTTTCAGTTCTTCTGAGAAGGTATAATCCAATGAGAGGTGTGGTCACTTCTTTCCTGGCCTGTGCTCTGCCCTATGAGCAATGGCAAGCACCTTTTCCTGCTCTGGAACTGTTACCAGGGCCCTTGATCCCTCATAAGAGACTGTAAGAACTCTTTTCCTTCCTGGAACTATGACCAGGGCCCCTGCTCCCTTGTGGTTCCACGTGCTAGTGTGCCGGTGATTCTTTTTTCCTTTTCTTTTGTCCAACTCCTTACAGATAAATATCCTAGCCAAATTATGACTCATATTTGTGACCCCCTGCTTCAAGCACAGTTCATAGCAATAGTCTGACTGGTCCATATTCTCAATGTCATCACCTCATATTTCATAAATCATTGCCATAGAAGACTCATGAAGATGATGAACTTCATTTATCCCCTCCTCCCTGTCCCTGCCCCAATCTACTTAAATGCAAACTGATGGCCAGGAAGTATTCTTGGGCTGCTTCTGGTAAGAAGATAGATTAAAAAGGCAAAATGTTCTTGTCAAACCTAGCCCCTTTAACCAGTGCCTCTCCACCCATGCCTGAACTCTCCTAAATTCTCCTCCAAACAGCTTTAAAATAACACCTCAAATTGAATTCTGGAGCAGCGGAACCAAACCAAAGGTTAGGGTAAAACAATTTTTCAAACTGGTACAACTTAGGAGCTCAACAGGACACGTCTGTCCCACAGGTGACAATCATGCCTGGAGTGTAATACAACACAGGCCATGCCCCTGCAGGCAAGCAGCTTGTAGGCAACTGTATCAGCAGCAGTAGCAGCAGTGGCCTCCGGAGCTCTCAGCTTATAGAGTGTAAGGGATTTGGACAACTGACCAGAAGGAGATTATAGGACACCCTTTGCTGTCACGGGGTACAGGACCCAGTTACATTTCTCATTCAAAGTTCCAGGATCCAATCACAGGCCGAGGAGGAACACCAGCACACTAGCATATGGAACCACAAGTGAGTAGGGGCCCTGGTCATACTTTCAGGAAGGAAAAGGGTTCTTACAGTCTCTTATGAGGGAGCAAGGGCCCTGGTAACAGCTCCAGAGCAGAGAAGGGTACTTGTCATTGCTCATAGGGCAGAGCATAGGCCAGGAAAGAAGTGACTACACCTCTCCTTGGATTATACCTTCTCAGAAGAACTGAAAACTTATAGACCCTCAGAACTAGCTCTGAAAACAGCAGAATGAAAAATGAGCAAACAACAACAACAATGAAAAAGAACCTGACTGTAGAAAGCTACTATGGTGATAGAGAAAAACAAGACACAAACTCAGAAGAATACAAAAAAGTCAAAACAGCTACTTATAAAGCTTCAAAATATGTGATTTGACCAAAAGCCTCAAAAGAATTTCTGGAAGAGTTTAAAAAGAGATTCCAGAAATCAAATAAAAGAGGTAGAAGAAAAGTTGGGAAAATAAATGAGAGTTATAGAATATAAATCTAAGACTTGGGAGAAGAACAAAAAGGTAAACAGAAAGGGAAATACTAAAAGATTTAATAAAAATAAACTATGTCATTCCTACATGGGAAGATACATGTAACTATTAGGAATTTTATAGTTATTAGGGAAGTTATAAGAGGTATACATAGATAGAGTGCACAAGTGTAAGTTGTGTATTACATGATGATTTGAAAAAATAAATTTAAGTGGTAAGAAAGAGAGATGCATTAGGAGGATGGGGAGGGGAGAGATAGAATGGGGAAAATTATGTCACATAAAAGGAACCTAAAGGGAAGAGCTTTTACAATGGAGGTGAGGATGAGGGGATCCAGGCATTACTTGAACCTTTCATTGGAATTGGCTCAAAGATGGAATAACATTCACATTCATTTGGGTATAAAAATATATTTTACCCTGTAGCTAAGTAGGAGGGGAAGGAGATAATCACCTATAAAACACAAGTGGAAAGTGGAGTAGAATAAAGACCAGAATCTGGCAATATATTGTTTACAAGAAACATACTTGAAACTGAGAAACACACAGTAAAGATAAAGGGCTAGAGCAGCATCTATTTAGTGCTACAGCTGAAGTAAAAGAAAGCAGGGTAGTAATCATGATCTCAGTGGAAGCCAAAGCCAAAATAAGTCTAGTTAAAAGAGAGGAGCAGGGAATCTATACTATGGTTAAAGTTCCCACAAACAACGAATTAATATCAGTACTAAACATATATGCACCAAAAAGAATAGCATAACAATTCTTAAAGGAAAACTTAAATGAAATATGGGAGGAAATAGACAGTAAAATTATATTGGTGAGGGATTTCAAATTTCCATTCTCAGAACTGGATGAATTTAACAACAACAAAAAAGAAGTCATGGAGATAAATAGAATCTTATCAAAACTAGCTATGATGGCACTCTGGAACACAGTGAAAGGAAATAGAAAGGAAAATCCTTTTCCTCAGCTTTACACGGCACTTTCAAAAAAAAAACTTACCATGTATCAGGGAATAACAATTTCACAACCAAATGCAGAAAAGTAGAAATAGTAAATGCAACCTTTTCATATCATACTCCAATAAAACTTACATTCAATAAAGGGCCATGGAAACAGACTAAAAATTAATTGGAAGCTAAATAATCTAATCCTAAAGAATAAGTGGGTGAAAATCAAATCTTGGAAATAATCAATAAATGCATTCAAGAGAATAATAACAATGAGACATTATGCCAAAATTTATAGGATGCAACCAAAGCGGAACTTAGTAGAAAATTTATATATCTAAATGCTTACATTAATAAAATGTTATTGTTGTTGTTGTTGTAATTGTGGATACTTCATTTTGAAGAGGACCAATGACACCACAAGGTGATGTCTTGATTCATATCTGAATTGGATTTTAGTGAGGCAGAGCTTCACAAATCATCAGTCTCACTTTTTCTTCCTGAGTTATCTCATTCCAGTAGAAAGACAAAAGTCGGGATTTGTGGCAATGGCCCAGTGTTCAGTAGATGACCTTGGTGTCTTTGATATCTCCCAAGTGTAAGAACAATGGTACTTGCTGCTGCTGATGCTGTGTAAGACCAATAACACCAGCACACAGGAAGGCTGTTAGTATAGGTTTTTTGATCTACTTTTCTAAGGAAAGCAACTTTAAGGGGTTAACAATCTTACTTTAATTAAATGTACATGTATCACTCACTTTTTTCAGGGGAAAAAGTCAACACCCTGAACCTCAGAGAAAATACAAACAGAAATTACAAGCAGAGAAAAATAACACAAATCAACAGACAGACTTCTAACTGTCTGACCATAGCAATACATAGAGTTATCAGTGAGAGAAGCACTAACAACTGGATTTTCAAAGCTGGGGTGGGTCATTAACAGCTACCTAGAGTCTTGTCTGGTGAAATCACAGGAACACTCTTCTGATGCAGGGGCCTCAAAAGCAGAACACTAACCTCTGAGTTTACATGTGCTTCTTCAGGTCAGAGGGCATCAAAACAATGTGACTCAAACCCATGTGACCTAGGCCTTCCTGTGACTTAAGCAGGTTATCCAAGGCTCCTGATTCAATCAAAGACTTTGAAACAAAGGCAAAACTCACAGACACTTGATTGCCTTAGTGCTGAAAAGCACACCAAAAAAAAAAAAGAAAATAAAAAGTCTCACTTTACCTGTTTGATTCTAACAAAGGCAAGACTCAAAGGCATTTGATTGACTTAGTGCTGGGAAGCACTCCAAAGCAAAAGACAACAAACTACCCCATTTTATTTGCCGTTACACCAAGCTCTAAAACTTTACAATGCTTGCTGCAGTCCCCTTCATGACTGTTCGAACAAATTGTCTTCATCCACCCATTCCATCAGGGAAGGTCTTGACATGATTGGGACCTTAACTCATTGATGGGTTTGAGAAATGTCAATTTCTCCCGGCCTGGTTTAACCTGTCTTCCAAGATAGTTTACCAGGGTGTAGATGCTATGCATCCTACAGCTTCTTGGAGCCCCAGGTGAGAGCTTGGTGAAAAAGGTCAACTAGCAGCTCTGAAATAATATGCAAAGTATATTATATCATATATAAATAATATATAAATGTGTAAATAAATAAAGTAATAAAGTATATCAATAAAAGAGATAAAGAAGATCAATGAATTGGGCATAAAACTAAAAAAAAAAATTAAAAAGATGGAATTTAATTTCTGATGGAATACTATTGTGCCATAAGAAATGGGGATGATGCAGACTACATAACAACCTGGAAAAACCTACACGACATAATGCTGAGTGAGCGGAGCAGAGCCAGGAGAACGTTGTGAACAGCCACAGATATGTGGATTCCGTGAGGACCAACCCTGACATACTGCGCTTCTCTCAGCAACCTAAAGGGGCAAGGACAACTCCAGGGGACTCACGATGGAGAATGCTATCTTCATTCAGAGAAAGAACTGCGAAGTTTGAATACAGACTGAGGCACACTACATGCTCGCCTTTTCTGCTTCTCTTTTGTTTTTGGTTTTGGGGTATTTTTTTTGTTTTTTTTTTTTGGTTCTGTTTCTTCTTTCTCATGATTCATTCCATTGGTCAAAATTCTTCTCCACGACTTAACTAGAGCATAAATTAATTCAATGCGAAGTTATACATGACAGTTATATGAGACTTCATGCCGTCTTGGGGAGGGAGGGGAGAGGGAGGGGAGAAAAACTGGAACTCAAAACTATGTAGAACCATGTGTGGTAAACTAAAAATAAATAAAGGAAAAAAAAAACTATACAAAAGTGATATCATACACCAGAGAGGAGACTAATCCTGGGTGGATGAGAGTACTTAGAAAAGGTTTTTGGAAGAAGTGTCTTGATTGAGTGAAAGAAGGGGTTAGTCAAAAGAATTAGTCAACTATTAACTGGGAGCTGTAAATTCCTATGTGTAATGTAAGCCTTTAACACTCTTAATCATTTTACATTTTTAACCATTAAAAAACATATAAACTTAAAAAAAAAAGAAAAAAATAAAAATCCTTTAATGAACACTAAATTGGAAATTGTGAAAATCAAAGAAGAAATTAATAAGATTGTAAGTAAGAAAATCATTGAACAAATAAATAAAATAAAACTATGAGCTGGCTTTATGCTGGGAAATATATTTAAGCCATTGGTTACTTTGATTAAAAAAAAAAAAAACAAATTATCAGTATCCAAAATAAAAAGGTGAATTCATCACGAATGGAGATGATAAAACAATTATTAGAAGTTCGTTGCACAATTATATACCAATAAATATGACAACCTAAATGAATGAATATTTAGAAAAAATATTGTTACCCACATTTAAAGAAGAAGTAGAATACTAAAAATTACCCTGTCTTAGAAAAAAGAGATTGAATAAGTCATAAATGAAGTCCCTAAGAAGAAATGCCCAGGAACTGATGGATTCACAAGTGAATTCTACAAAATATTTAAAGAATCTTTAATTCCATACTATATATATGTATCAGTACTATATAAATGTATAAATATAAAAATAGATTTATATAAATATAACTATATTAAAATAAATACTATATCAAATAATTGGAAAAAATAGGCAAAGAAGGAGTCCCACCAATTTCCTTTTATGATACAGATATTATACTGATATCAAAAAAATCAAATTCCCTAATGAATATTTATTTAATAATTTTAAATAAAATATTATCAAGATGATTATAGAAATATGTCACAAAAATCTTACACTATGACAAGGTAGGATTTATACCAAAAATATAGGATGTGTTCAACATTAGGAATACTATCAGCATAATTGACCATATCAATTACAAAGCCAACAGAAATTATCTAAGTATCTCAATAGATTCAGCAAAGGCTTCTGACAAAATACAATCCTCATTCCTATCAAAAACAATATGAAACACAGAAATAAATGGAGCTTTCCTTAAATAATCTGTATCTATCTAAAACCATAATTGAGTATTTTTCAAGAAATTAAAGGAGTTAGAACAGGCAATGAAGAAATAAAACTGTCACTCTTTACAGATGATATAAAAGTATTCTTGTAGAATCCTAGAGAATCAACAAAAAAAACTGGTGAAAATAATCTAGAAATTCAGCAAAATTTCATGATATAAAGTAAACCCACACAAATCATTGGTATTCCTATATATTACCAACAAAGGTCAACAGGAAGAAATGGAAAGCAAAATTATATTTAAAATAACTAGGCACAATATAAAATACTTGAGAGTCTATGTGCTACAACAAACCCATGAACTATATGAATATTTTTACAAAACACCTTTCACATAAAGTTAAATTTAAACAATTGAAGAAATATGTAAATTGCTCATGAATTGGTCTAGCCAATTTAATAAAAATGACAATTTGACATAAAATAATTTACTTATTCAGTGCTATACCAACAAAACAACCAAAAAATTAGAGCTAGAAAAACTAAATTCATCTGGAAGAACAGAAAGTCAAGAATATCAAGGGAAACAAAATAAAATTATAAAGAAAAGAGGCCCAGCAGTACTAGATCTCAGACTGTATTACAAAGCAGTAATCACCAAAACAATCTCGTACTTGCTATGATATATGAAACTAATAAGGAGGATGAAATTAAAACAATTACAAGGAATTATTTTCCCCAATTATATGCCAATAAATTTACCAATTCAAGCAAAATTGAAGAATATTTACAAAAAATGCTGTTGCCTAGATTAGCAAAAGAAGAAATAAAATATTTACATAGGTCTATAAGAAGAAGAAATTGAACAGATCATAAATGAGCTTTCTAAGGAAAAAAGCACCAGGAATAGATGGATTTAAAAGTGAAGTTTATAAAATATTTAAAGATCAACTCATTCTAATATTAAATAAATCATTTAGAATAATAGGCAATGAAGACATCCTAGCAAACTCCTTTTATGAAACAAATATGCTATTGATACCAAAACAAGGAAAAATAAAAAAAAAACAGAGAAAGAAAATCATGAACCAATATCATGTATGAATATTTATGCAAAATTCCTAAAATTTAATTGGAAAATTGAAAAGTCAAGAATACCAAGGAAGTAATAAAACATGTGAAGGAAGGACCTTTAGCAATACTAGATCATATATTCCAATGCATTTTAGTTTACAACATTCATTTTCATAATGTTCTGAGTTTCAAATTTTGTCCCCATCTCTCTTATCCCCCCACCCTGAGACGACATGTAATATGTTAAAAAGAATTAGAACCAATGAGAGAAATCATAGGAAAAAAACACAGACGGACAGACAGACAGACAGACAGACAGACAGAAAGACAGGCAGAAAGAAAGACAGACAGGCAGAAAGAAAGAAAGAAAGAAAGAAAGAAATAAAGAAAGAAAGAAAGAAAGAAATAAAGGAAGGAAGGAAGGAAGGGAGAGGGAGGGAGGGAGGGAGAGAGAGAGAGAGAGAGAGAGAGAGAGAGAGAGAGAGAGAGAGAGAGAGAGAGAGAATAATATGCTTTGATCTGCATTTAGACTCCATAGTTCTTTTTCTGGATGTGGATGTGTAACAACAATGTTATGCTACTGTGGCTGTGTAAGGCCAATAAAAGAAGAATAAAGGACAGCAGCTAGAACAGGTTTTTTGATCTGCTTTTCTAAGAAAAGAAACTTCAAGGGATTAAGAGTCTCATTTTAATTTTTTTAATTCCTCTTTTTAGTGTACAACACTCAATTCCACAAATTTTTGAGTTCGAATTTTTTTTTCCTTCCCTCTCCTCCCTGCCCCAAGCTGGCATGTAATCCATTATAGGTTCTACATATACCTTTATATTGACCTTATTTACATCATAGTCCAGTTGTAAAGAAGAATTATAATCAATGGAGTGAAAGATGAGAAAGAAGAAATTAAAGTAAAAAAGAAGGAAAAAGGAGAGAGCAAATAGTTTGCCTCAGTCTGCATTCTGACTCCATAATTCTTTCTCTGGATGTTCATCCAGATGTTTTTCCATCATGAGTGTTTTGGAGCTGTCTTTGAAATTTGCATTGAGAAGAGCCAAGTCTATCAAAGTTAGTCCTTATAGATACTGTGTGTCTGTAATCATGTATGATATTCTTCTGGTTCTGCTCCCCTCACTCAGCATCAGTACATATATGTCTTTCCAAATTATAATGAAGTCTGTCTGCTCCTCAATTTTTATAGCACAATAGTATTCCATTACATTCATATACCCCAAGTTGTTCAGTCATTCCCCAGCTGATGAGCATTCCCTTAATTTCCAGTTCTTGACCATCACACAAAGAGCTGTTGTAAATAATTTTTGTACATGTACAAATATTTTATACATGGCCTTTTCCCATTTGTATGATCTCTTTGGGATACAGACCTAGATGTGGTGTTGCTGGGTCAAAGGGTACACACATTTTTTTATAGCCCTTTGGGTATAGTTGCTCTCCAGAATGGTTGAAGCAGTTCACAATTCCACCAACAATGCATTAGTGCTGTAATTTTTCCACATCTTCTCCAGCACTTAACATTTTCCTGTCTCTTCATATTAGCCAATCTGATAGGTGTGTTGTGGTGCCTCGGAGTTGTTTTGATTTGTGTTTCTCTAATCAATAGTGATTTAGAACATTTTTTCATATGCCTTTAGATACCTTTAATTTCTTCCCCTGAAAACTGCCTGTTCTTATCCTTTGACCATTTATCAATTGGAAAATGACTTCTATTCTTATAAATTTGACTCAGTTCTCCTATATTTGAGAAATGAGGCCTCTATCAGAGACACTGGTTCTAAAAAAATCTTTCCCAGTTTTCTGCTTCCCTCATAATCTTGGTTTGCATTGGCATTGTTTCTGCAAAAAAAAAAACCCAAAAAATCTATGTAATGTAATCAAAATTATCCATTTTGCATTTCATAATGTTCTCTACCTCTTGTTTGGTAACAAATTCCTCCATTCTCCATAAATCTGACAGATAAATTATTCCTTGCTCACTCAATATGCTTAATGAATCAGTATGGCATTATTTATTAAAGCTATCTGGTATTGGCTAAAAAGTAGAAAAGTAGATCAGTAGAACAGAGTGGATATATAATTTATAGTAGCCAATAAATATAGTAACCTTGTATTTGACAAGTGACAAAAACATTAGTTTTTGGGATAAGAATTCATTATTTAATTTTTAAAGAAGCTACTGGAAAAGCAGGAAAACAGTAAAGTAGCAACTGAGCACAGAGCAATACCTTACAGCTTTTAATAAGATAAGATAAAAATAGATACGTGGTCTAGATATAAAGATCAATATTAGAAGAAAATTTGAAGAATATGGAATATATTACCAATCTGACTTGTGAATAGGCAAACAATAGGAGTTAGGGGTGGTGGAGCCAAGATGGCAGCATGAAAACAGGGACCTGCTTAAGGTCTCCCCCAAATCCCTTCAAACATCTATAAAAATGATTGCAAACAAATTCTAGAGCTATAGAACCCACAAAATGACAGAGTAAAACAAGTCTCCAGCCCAAAAAGGCCTTACTGGTCAATGGAAAGGGTTTATCACACTGTGCTGGGTGCTGAGCACAGCCCAGCATGGGCTGTGCCAGGACAGACCAGGCCATAGCAGAGCCAGTAGAGCAGGCCTCAGGGCCCTGAATCACTGAGCTGTGGCAGTTTCCAGATTTCTCAACACACAAACTCCAAAGACAACTTAGCAGGCCAGTGGGAAAATTCTAGTGGATCTGGATGAGAGAAGGGTGCAGTCTAGGCCCAGTTGCAGGGCCCATCCTGCAGTGGCTGCTTTCAGAGCTCCAGGCCCACAGAAGATGGAGGGAATCAAGCAGATGATCAGAGTGGGATCTCTTTGCTGGTGCTAAGGCAGTATTCTCTTGCTTTGCCGTTCTTGGATCTGGGTCCCAGTCTTGGTTAGTGGTCTTTGGGGGAAGAGGAGTGCTAGTGTGGAGAGCTTGTGGTGGCTTTTCAGAGGGAGTCCTACTGGTAATTACATAGCAAAGAAGAGTGCGTGAAATCACTCACAGACCACAGTAAGAGAGGAGTAAACACCTCACATTGGATCATACCACCTCTAAAAAAATGAAATTTTACAGATGCCTAAAAGTAGCTCTGAAAAAAGATAGGACAAACCTTGTGAAACTTGGGACAAAGCACTCTCCTCTCTGGAAGCAGTGTTCTACCTTAGCAAAGAGCTCAAAAGCCAAGTAATTGTCTGAGAAAATGAGCAGAAAGTGCAAAAACCTGACTGTAGAATCTTACTTTGGTGGAAAAGAAGGTCAAAACATACAGCCAGAAGAAGACAAAAAAGTTAAAGATCCTACATCCAAAGCCTCAAAGAAAAAATATGAATTGGTCTCGGGCCATGGAAGAGCTCAAAAAGGATTTGGAAAATCAAGTAAGAGAAGTAGAGGCAAAATAGGCAAGAGAAATGAGGGTGATGCAAGAAAATCATGAAAAATGAGTCAACAGCTTGCTAAAGGAGAGTCAAAAAATAACTCATGAAACCTTTCTCAGCATTAGGGTAGTTGAAGGGAATATACATATACATACATATATATACATATATATATATATATATATATATATATATATATATATATATATATATATATATATATAAAGAGGGCACAGGGTGAGTTAAATATGAAGGGATCATAATCTGAAAAAAATTAAAGAGTGAGAGAGGAATATATTGGGATAAAGAGAAAGGGAGAGACAGAATGAGGAAAATTATCTCACATAAAAGAGGCAAGAAAAAGCTGTTCATAACAATACATGTATAACCTATATTGAATTGCTGGGCTTATCAAGGAGGGTGAGTGGAGAGGGAAGAAAGGAGAGAATTTGGAACTCTGAGTCTAAGAACAAAAGTTGAAAATTGTTTTTATATGCAACTGGCAAATAAGATATACAGGCAAAGGGGTATAAAAATCTATCTCGCCATACAAGAAAGTAAGGGGCAAGGGGATAAGGGGAGCAGAGTGGGTGATATAAGGGAGAGCACACTGGGGAAAGGGGCAATCAGAACACCTGCCATCTTGTGGTGGGGGAAAGGATAGAGATGGGGAGAAAATTTGTAAATCAAAATCTTGTGGAAATGAATGTTGAAAACTAAAAATAAATTAATTAATTGAAAAAAAAAATTAAAATAAAACTTTACCAGCTTAGGCTATTAAAATTTCCTACTTCAAATGATTCTCTGGAGAAGGGGAGGAAGCATTTACATGATATAATTTTAAGTGTAATTGACTGTATCAACATTTTCTCCAACATTTTAAAGTATAAACAATCCTTCATTTATACTTTTTTCCAATTCCTGAAGAGGAAATGCTTATATTGAAATTATGACAATTCTAGGGAGCCAATTTGAATGGGACTCCTGTCTGAATTCTAGGACAATATAATACAGGCCACACTTATTCTGTGCCCTTCCCTAATAGACTGATTAAGAGGGAGATCTCAACTTCTCATTAACAGGGAGGTTGAAGGGAAGTACATGTTTAAGATATTCATGGAAGTGATTCTAATATGTGACTAAGAACTATTTCCAAATAGATATGTGTGTCAATATACATGGCAATTTTCAGAATAAGAAATTCAAGTGACAAAAATTATTTGAAAAAGAAATGAAACCCTTAGTAAAAAATGGGAATTTTAAAAATGTTTATGTTTGACAACACCCAGAAATTTGGAAAAGGCAATAAAAGATGGATGAGCTGTGGGAAGATAAGAACACTAATACACTCTTGATAGAGCTGTGAATTGGTCTGACATTTCTCAGAAAACATTTAAAACTATGATAGCAAAGTGATTTCACAGTTCATAATATTTAACCCAGAAATTTCCCCAAGGCTATCAAAGTAAAAGATATCTTTCTATCTATTTATCTAAATACCTACATACATGCATAAAAACATTAATTGGAGCATTTTTATAGTAGCAAACAACTGGAAACAAAATTGTTACTAAGTTGTTTCAGTCATGTCTGACTCTTCATGACCCCAATTAGGTTTTTCTTGGCAAAGATACTGAAATGGTTTGCTATTTCCTTCTCAAGCTCACTTTACAGGTGAGGAAACTAGGGCAAACAGGGTTAAGTGATTTGTCTGAGGTCATACAGACAGTAAATGTCAAGGCCAGATTTGAACACAGGGCTTCTTAACTCCTAGCCTGGTGCTCTATTCACTATGCCACCTAGCTAACCGAGAAACAAAGTAGTTACATTCAATTGAAAAACCATGGAGAAAATTATGAATATCATAGAATATTAAAATAATGCAATACTGTAGCAAATATGAAACTATAAGTGGAAAGAATTCCAAGAAGCTGGAGGTGTGCATAAGTGACACAGAACTAGTTAAGAAGAAACTAGAGAAAAATATGCAAAATTACTGAAATAATGAAAAGGAAAATAACATTAAATGCTATTAGAATTCAGGTTGAATCAACACCTATCTCGGCTATAAATAACTCATGAAGACATTTGAATGTGGAAGGAAACAAACACATGGTTAATGTGTTGCTTTGTTTTCTTTCATCCTACATCCTTAGTACATGTTGTGTTTTGTAACAGCAATGCTACTTGCTGCTGTTGTGGCTGTGTAAGGGCAATAACACTAGTACACAGAAGGGCTACTAGCACATGTTCTTTGATCTACTTCTCTAATGAAAGCAACTTTAAGGGGTTAACAATCTTCTTTTAATTAAACACACATATCATTCACTTACTTAAGGGGAAAAAGTCAGCACCTGTTTATATAAACCTGTTTATATAAACAGGACAAAGTAACACAAATCAGCAGTCTGTCCAAGACTTTAGATATAGAGTTACCAGAGAGAGAAGCACCAACATCTGGGTTTTCAAACCCAGGATGGGCTCTTTAATGGCTACCCAGAGTCTCCACACCAACACTTTTCCAATAAGTGTGCCCCCAAAAGCAAAATGCCAACCTCAGAGCATATATACAAGTCTTCAGGGTCAAAAGGCATCACAACTATGGGACTCAAACTTGTGTGACCTAAGCCTTCCCATGTTCAGCACTCTGAAACAAAAGACAACAACAAGTTCAACTTTACTTGCCATTACACAATTTTGTTTTGGGTTATCGATAAATGACAAAGAATTTTTAAAGGAATCATCATTGGGGAGGCAGAGCCAAGATGGCTGAGTGAGAGCAAGGACTTCCTGAGCTCTCCCACAAATTCCTTCAGATACCTCTAAAAAGTGACTCTGAACACATTTTAGAGTGACAGAATCACTAGGAGACAGAATGTGGCAGATTCCCAGCCCAGGAAAACGTGGAAGCTAGATGGGAAGGATCTGTTATCCGAGTCTGGGAGTGGAGCACAGTGTAGCTCTCTGTCTGCACCAGAACAGACTTGACCACAGCAGAGCAGTAGCAGTTCCTGGCTGACTGAATCACTGGGAAGCAGTGGCAATTTTCCATCCTCTCAGCACAGGATGAGGGTCTGTCAGAGCTGGGTGAGAGAAAAGTGCAGGGGTTGTGACAGCAGCAGCAGCTAATCCTGGGGCTATCAGTCCACAGATTAAATGTCTGAAAGTCACCTTCTTGAACTTCCAGGAGGCAAGATGGTGTAGTAAACAGTAAGTGCTCCCACCTCCCTTCGTTCACCTCGAAAAACCCAGAGAATTTTGTCCCTGGAAAAAATCTGGAATAGTGGAGCCAGTCAATAGTGGGTACAGCAATCTTTTAGCTTGGGAGACTAGGGAGCTTGAGTGGGAAGGGTCCCTGTTGCTGTGGCTGAAGGGGAGAAGTGCAGGACAGAAGGTGTCCTAGCAAGCTCCACCTCAGTGGACCAGCAGGAGATCTTGAGCCCCAGAGGGGGTGGAGCAGGAATGCAACAACAGCAGGACCTCAGGCATGCCTTAGCATACCCATAGGAATTGGCAAAGGCCAGCCCAGATGAGCATCTACCAGTGCCTAAGTGTACCCGTGCTCTAGCACAGCCCTAGGAGAGGTGGGGACCTCAAGCAGCCAGACCACCCCTCCCCTAAATCTCAAGCTTTGAGCTTCAGTGTAACCTCAGGGAAACACAGAAAGACCTCATCTGGTCTCAGCCTTGGCATACATGAGCCAGCTTCAGCTCAGCACCAGGTAAGCTGCAGAATTATATAGCTTCTAGCTATCAGAATGATAGACCATAGCACACAAAACCAGAACCAGGCCCCTAGCTCCCAGCACAAGAAGCATGGGACAGAGCCCCCATTGCCCCAGAAGAAGATATGCACTTTAAAATCCAGTAAAAAGGCCATTGCAATGAGTAAGAAGCAAATTAGAAAAGCAACGACCATGGATTCTTACTGTGGGGACAGGGAGGATCAAATTATGACTTCAGAAGAGGACAGAGCAGATACTATACCAACACCTGAAACCTCAAAAGGGAATATGAACTGGTCTCAAGAACAAAAACCATTCTTGGAAGAACTGAAGAAGGATTTTAAAAGCCAAATTAGAAAGGTAGAAGAAACATTGATCAATTCTTTTAAAAATACAATTGGCAAAATGGAAAAAAAAATCACTGAAGAGAACAGCTCCTTATAAAGTAAAATTGGCCAAATGGAAAAAGAGGTACAAAAGCTATTTGAAGAAAACAATTCATTAAAAATCAAAATTGGGCAAGTAGGAGCTAATGACTCTATGAGGCATTAAGAATCAATCAAACAAAATTTAGAGAATGAAAAAAAGGAAAATGTAAAATATCTCACTGGAAAAACAACTGACCTGGAAAATAGATCCAGGAGAGATAATCTAAGAATTATTGGTCTACAAGAGTGTCATGATGAAAAAAAAGAACCAGGACAGTATTTTCGAAGAATCATCAAGGAATATTGGAGCCAACTTCCAGAATTATCAGGTGAAGGAGAAAATACTGCAAGCAGCCAAAAAGGCACAGTTCAAATACTGTGGAAATACAGTCAGGATCACACAGGACCTTGCAGTTTCTACATTAAAAGACTGGAGGGATTAGAATATGATATTATGAAAGACAAATGAGCTTGGACTACAACCAAGGATCAATATGGGGCAAAATTGAATATAATCTTTCAGGCAAGGAGATGGACATTCAATGAAATAAAGGACTTAGAGACTTTTCTGATGCAAAGTCCAAACCTCAAGGGAAAATTTGATCTTCAAATACAAGACTCAAGAGAGCCATAAAAAGGTAAACAGGAAAAACAAAGAAAAAAAAAAGCCTTGTCATTCAATAAAGGCAAACTGTTTATATCCCTATATGGGAGGATGCTACTTGTTAATCTAGAGAATTGTATATTTATGATGACATTTAAAAGGGATATACATAGACAGAGGGAGTGGGTATAAATTAACTGATATGATGATAAAAAAGCTAATTTAGGGGTGCAAAGAGATTGTAATGGGAGAAAAGGAAAGGAGGAGGCAGAAAAGGGTAAATTCCATCACATAAACATACTATAGTAGAGGGAAAGAAGGGAAGGAGATTTGATTCAAGGAAGGAATAATATACTCAGTTAAGTATCAAAATTTAACTTGTCCTACAGGCAGTAAGAGGGTAAGAGGAAAGAAACAAGAGGGGGTGGTTACAAGGGAGGGGAGAAGTAGTAAGGGAAAAGGGAAAGAAAAGGGAGGGGAGCTGATAGAAGGGAGGGAAGATTGAGAGAAGTGGTGATTAAAGACAAACCTCCTTTGAGCAGGGGAAGGGCAACATGAAAAATAAAAGCATAAACAGGGGCAGGGTATAGGATAGAGAGGCAGACAGATAGTAATAATAACTGTGAGTGTGAATGGGATGCATTGTCCCATAAAAGGGAGGCAGAGAGCAGAATGGATTAAAAATCATAATCCTACAAGATGTTGTTTACAAGAATCAAATCTGAAAGAGGGGGATACACACAGGGTAAAGGTTAAAGGCTGGAGAAAAATAGATCTAATCAAAAGAGATATGGAAGGAAACTATTTCCTGCTAAAAGGCACGATAGACAATGAAGAAATATGATTACTATACATATATGCACCAAGTCGTATAGCATTCATATACTTACAGGAGAAATTAAGGGAGTTACAGGAAGAAATGGATAGCAAAACTATACTAGTAGGGGGGAGCTCAAACTCCCTCTCTGTGAACCCAATAATTCTAATCTCAAAATAAATAAGAAAAAGTTAAGGAGTTTAATAGAATTTTAGAAAAGGTAGATATGATAGACCTCTGGAGAGAACTGAATAGGGATAGAAAGGAATATAGTTTTTTCTCAGTGTTACACAGCACATACACAAAAAATGACCATGTACTAGGGCATAACAACCTCACAATCCAGTGCAGAAAGGCAGAAATAGTCAATGCATCCTTTTTAGATCGTGATGCTATAAAAAATTATACATAATAAAGGGCCATGGAAAGACAGACTAAAAATTAATTGGAAACTAAGTAATCTAATCCTAAAGAATGAGTGGGTGAAACAACAAATCATATAAAAACTCAAAACTTCATTCAAGAGAATGACAACAATGAGATAACACAGCAAATCTGATGAGATACAGTGAAAGCAGTTCTTAAGTGCAGTTTTATATTTCTGAATGCTTACATGAATAAAATAGAGAAAGATGATACCAATGAATTGGGCAGGCAACTGAAAAAGCTAGAAAAGAACAGATTGAAAATCCCCAACTAAATATTAAATTAGAAATACTGAAAAACAAAAGAGAGATTAATAAAATTGAAATTAAGAAATGTATTGAACTAATAAATAAAACTAAGATATGGTTTTATTAAAAACAATAAAATTGATAAACTTTTAATTAATTTGATATAAAAAAAAGAAAGAAGAAAACCAAATTAGTAGTATCAAAAATGAAACAGGGTGAATTCACCTCAAATGAAAAGGAAATTAAAAGAATAATTAGGAATTATTTTGCCCAATTGTATGCCCATAAATTTTACAATCTTAGGTGAATGGATGAACATTTAGAAAAGTATAAATTGTCCAGATTAATAGAAGAGGAAGTTAAATACTTAAATAACCCCACTTCAGAAAAAAGAAATTAAATGAGCCACAAATTAACTCCCCAGGAAAAAAAATCTCCTGGGAGAGGTGGAATTACAAGTTAATTCTATCAAACATTTAAAGGACAATTATTTCCAATACTGAATAGACTATTTGGGAAAACTGCAAAGAAAGAGACTTATCAAATTATTTTTATGATTCAAATATGGTACTGATACCTAAACTGGTAAGAGCCAAAACAGAGAAAGAAAATTATAGACGAATTTTCCTAATGATTATAGGATGCAAACATTTTAAATAAAATATTAGCAAAAAGATTACAGCAACTTATCATGAGAACAATACATTTTGATCAGGGATGATTTATACCAAGAATGCAGGGCTTGTTCAGTATTAGGACAGCTATCAGCATAATTGATTATATCACCAATAAAACTGACAGAAAACATATGATTATCTCAATAGATGCAGAAAAAGCTTTTGACAAAATGCAACACTCATTCCCATTGAAAATACTGGAGAGCATAAGAATAAAGTGAGGCTTCCTTAAAATAATAAGTAGCAATTACCTAAAACAACCAGTAAGCGTTATATGCAATGGCGATAAGCTAGTGTATCAGTAGGGCAATAAGCACAACATGAACAATAATCATGAATATGCCTATGTATTTCTGTATGGCAAAGTATGAGAGATTTTCCATGTAGAAGATAAAACAAGTATACCATCTACTCAGACACCAGAGAATCATATCCCATAACCAAATGTTCAGCTCCCACAGCCAGTTAGCCCACTTTATCATAACAGCAAGGAACTTAAAACACAGTATCACAACATGGAGCCTCATCATCCCCAAACCTCTCCGACCCCCTGCTGGGGTCTTTCCCAAAAACAAAATCACAGTACAGCTAAGTCAGTCTATTCAGTTTTAACAATCATGAGGGTGTCTCTCTCTCTCAGCATTTCTTGTGACAACTTCCTTTTCCTGTCAGGAAACTCCTCCCACCACTTGTAACTTAGCAGGTTATATGGCCTATCAATGGGCGGGAAAGATCTTCAAATCTAAATTGCTACTACAGCTAGATGCATTTCCAATAAAATTGGGTTGAAACAAAGATGTCCATTACCACCTCTGTTACACAATATAGTACTAGAAATGTTAGATTTAGCAATGAGAAGAAAAATAAATTGATGAAATTAGGTTAGGCAAAGAAGAAACTAAGTTATCATTCTTTGCAGATGATGTGATAATATACTTAGAGAATCTTTGAGAATCAAGTAAATGAGTACTTGAAATAATAAACTTTAGCAAAGTTGCAGGATATAAAATAAACCCATATAAATCATCTGATTTCTATATATTACTAAAAAAGCCCAACAGCAAGAGGTAGAGAGAATAATTCCCTTTAAAGTTACTATAGACATTATAAAATATTTGGGAATCAGAACAAAGCCAGGGACTCTATGAATACAAGTACGTAATGCTTTTCACATGAATGAAGTCACATATAAATAACTGGAAAGAACATCAGTTGCTCATAGGTTGGCAGAGCTAACATAATAAAAATTACTAGTCTACCTAAAATAATTTACATATTCAGTGCCATATCAATTAAACTACCAAAAATGATTTTGTAGAGCTAGAAAAAATAATATCAAAATTAATCTGGAAGAACAAAAGTTCCAGAATGTCAAAGGAATTAACGAAAAGAAATGCTAGGGAAGGTGGCCTAGCCATACCATACCTTAAATTGCATTATAAAACAGTAATCCTCAAAACCACTTGGTACTAGCTAGGAAATAGAGGGGTAGATCAGTGGAATAGCTTAGGTACACAAGACACAGTATTCAATGATTAGAGCAATCTGCTGTTTGATAAAATCAAAGACCTCATCTTCTGGGATAAGTACTCACTGTCCAACAAAAATTGCTGGGAAAACTGGAAAATAGTTTAGCAGAAACTGGGTATATATCAAGCCTGACACCATATACCAGAATAAAGTTCAAATGGGTACACAATCTAGGTATAAAGGTATACTATAAACAATGTAGGAAAGTCAGGAATAGTTTACTTGTAAGATTTATGGAGAACAGAAGAATTTATGACCAAACAAGAAATAGAGAACATTATGAAATACAAAATGATAATTTTGATTACATTAAATTGAATCATTTTTGCACAAACAAAGCCAATGCGACGAAAATTGGAAGGGGAGCAGAAAACTGGAAAATAATTTTTACAACTGATGTCTGTGATAAAGGCCTCATCTTTAAAATATATGAAGAATTGAATCAAATTTACAAGAATACAAGTCATTCCCCAGTTGATAATTGATCGAAGGATATGAACAGCGAGTTATCAGAGGCAGAAATTAAAGCTATATATAGGCTTATGAAAAAATGCTCTAAATCACTATTGATTAGAGAAATACAAATCAAAACTACTCTTAAGTACCACATCTCTCCTGTCAGATTGGCCAACATGACAAAACAAGAAAATTATAAATGCTGGAGAAGATGTGGGAAAATTGGAACGCTGTTGAATTGTTGGTGCAGTTACAAACTGATCCAGTCATTCTGGAGAGCAATTTTAAACTATGCCCAAAGACCTATAAAAATTTGTCCTGCAATACTGCTTCTAGGACTATATTCCAAAGAGATATTAAAAGTGGGAAAAGAAATCACTTGTACAAAATAGTTATAGCACCTCTTTTTGTGGTATCCAAGAACTGGAAATTGAGGCCATGCCTATCAATTGGGGAATGGCTTAACAAGTTGTGTTATATGAATTTAATGGAATATTATTGTGTTATAAGAAATGATAAACAGGCAGACTTCAGAAAAACATGGAAAGACTTATATGAACTGAGGCTGAGTGAAGTGAGTACAACCAGGAAAACACTGTACACAGCAACAGCCACAGTGTGCGAGGACTGATTTTGATAGATTTAGCCATTCTAAGCAATGTAAGGATCTAAAACATTTCCAAAGGACTCATGATGGAAAATGCCATCCACCTGCAGAGAAAGAACTATAGAGTTTGAATGTAGAGTGAAGCAGACTATTTTCTCTTTTGTTTTGTTTTCATTCGCATGGTTTCTCACATTCATTATAATTCTATGTAACATGACTAATGTGAAAATGTGTTTAATAGCGATGTATGCGTAGAAGCCATATGAGATTGCACACTGTCTTGGGAACAGTGAGGGGAGGGAGTGGGAGAAAATTTAAAATTTATGGAAGTGAATGTTGAAAACTGAAAATAAATAAATTAATTTATAAAAGAAAAGGAAGAGAGAGAGACCAGAATTTAGGTGCTTTCACTCCAGGATGCATTATCATTCTAGTTTGCTAGGTGCATCTTAAGCCATCAATATTGCTGTGATTTTGGCATGAATGCAGAAGGTCCCCAGGGTTTCCTAATGTTCATATTTTCCCAATTCTGTGATCTTCTGGTGTTTCCTTATAGCTCTAAGAAAGAAACCTGGATATTGGTATTATGGTATTAAACTATCTCTCCACTCACTAAGAAAAAAAAAAAGTGATCACTGTAAGGTTTTTGTTGTTTTAATGGAACTTGGGATTAGCAAATTTTAGTATATATATATACATATACATATATATCTTTATATGTATATGTATATATATATGTACATATGTATATATATATATATATATTTATGTGTGTGTGTGTGTGTGTGTGTGTGTGTGTGTGTGTGTGTACTTGGTGAGAGGTATAGTGACTCAGAAAGATTTCTCATCACTACTTGCAACATCTATATATGAGAATCAGCCCATGCCTTTCACTGGAAGTATGTGCACAAGATTGTTTCCTGGCCCCAAATATTTGACAAAGGAGGTGGGATTGTGTTAGTCCCATCTTTGACTTATCAGCCTGATAAAAGGAAGTCAGAATTAAAAACAGGTGTCTTCTAGACATCATTTTCTATATTGTCATTAAAATTCCAAAACAATACTCAATGCTAGTGAATCATGTGGGAATGAATGTTAGCACAAAAAAAATATGAAAATTCATTTCTAGGAATAATGAAGTCATGAATAAAAAGGTAAAGCATTGGATTGGGTACAGAAGGGGTATATGTAGGTGCATGTGTGTATGTGTTTAAATCACTGCTGCTAATTGAAGCAAAGGGCTTGAGGAGAGAAAAAAGGATACAGAAAAAAACTGTGCTCTCTGGATTGGGGTTGGGATTTCTTTTCTCTGGATCTGTGATTGTATGAGTCATAAACAACTGAAATTACAGAAAGGTAGCAGCTAGTTCAAATAGGTGTCAGAAAATGCAATTTGAATGTCCAGACTAGACTTCAAATATAATAACAGGCATTTGGTCATTGGGCTTTATAAAGAAAAATATATATACCCACATATATGTATATATAACTATATCTCTATATACCTATCTAACTATCTATCTATCTATCTATCTATCTATCTATCTATCTATCTATCTATCTATCTATCTATCTGTATCACCATATGTCTGGAGACTTGCAGAAGAGTTCAAGATGGCATTTAACTGAAAATGGAATAGTAGGAGAATACTACCTATATATGTCTGCTACATCAGATACGACAAAGAAGCAGAGGTACATTATTTGAAAAAGAACATCATTGGAGATATCTAGCAATTCACAAGAGATAATATTCAAGCAGAGAAGAGATTTAGGCACATACATTTAATATAAATACACAGAGAATGGGGAACAAATGAAATATACTAGACATGGGATGTAGCATTGAAATTTGATCAGATGGTCCTCATTACTGAACATGGAAAGGAAAAAAAAATACATGTGTTTTGGAAAAACGTGAACTTAGAGGAGGAGAGTTCAGATTCCTCTTCTGTAACTAACTCTGCTTTGGGCTTGATTTTTCTCCTCTGGAAAATGAGGAGGTTAAACTAGGTGCTCTTTGAAGTCTTTTACATTTATTATCTCTATTATCTAATACAATATTCAAAAGGAACAGATTTTTAAAAAGTGGTGCGGGAACATCATTATATATCAAGAAGATATGCTCCTGTGAAGAAATCCAGGAAGCACAAAAAAGAAATGACATGTGCATAAAGCATTTGGATATGAATCAATGGTGACAGAAGTAGAAGGAATATTATGGTGGGAGCATACTACAAATCTTCTGGCTGGAATAGAATATGCATCATGAATACCCAAAGTAGCTCCCAAAGCTTACATAAAGGCAAGACATTCTAATGAAGAAAGGTTTTAACTAACCAAACATTCACTAACGTTATCCGTTTCATTTTTACTTACCTTGATGACCATTTTCTAACCTTCAAAATCTGAAGTGAATCTGATAGCTCTAAAGAGGAGCTGGCTTTGACTCTGATGAGGAGGGCCCTGCATTATTTGTGGTAGTGATAATCTAGAGAGAAAAGATGGGAACCATGCAGATTAGATTTTAGGGAAGTGAATTTCAGCATTTAGAGGAAGCACAGATAGGATCAAATGATCAAAACTTTTATAGAGGATATCATCATGAGATTGAAATATTAACAACAGAAATTAGTTCAATGAAAAAAGTAAAGAAGCAACTATTTAAATAGATAAATGTAGCTTCATGGAAAATTCAACAAAACACTAAGATTTTGATAGATAGAAAATATGGATACAAAGAGGGTTGAATAAGGATAAATACGAAAGAGCATCATGGCAATGTAAATTTGTCAGAAGTGTATGAAAGACTGAAACAATCTGAAACGTGATGAATTCAAAAGATATTGAAAAATGAAATTTTTTTTCATTTTTTTAAATCATTATCATCATCAATAAACATTTATTTTAGAACTACTACTTGTCAGGCATGAAATTGATTAGCCCTAGGGATACAAAGAAAGACAATAAACATGGTCCTTCTCTTTAAGGAGTTCACATTTTAGTGGAGAAGATAGCATGCAATAAAAATTTGTACATATGAGATATCTACAGAGATAATTTTGTTTGCTTCCTGTTCGTGGACAAATTCTATATAACAATGTGTCACCCCAGAATCACAAATTCACACAATTTAACAGGGGTAGAAGGGTCTTCAACAGTTATCTGGTACAACCCATACTTGAAAGTATTCTTCAGTGTAGAACAGCTGATAGATGCTGATTCAACCTTTGAGAAGTTGTGACTGAGAGATGAAGGGTGAATGGATCAATGGCACTTTGGCCAATGGCAGTCTTTATTTTTGTTTTTTATTTTTTTTAAATGCAATTTATTTATTTAACATATTTGGTTTTCAGCACTGATTTTCACAACACTTTGACTTACGAATTTTCTCCCCATTTCTACCCTCCCCCCCACTCCCAGATGGCTTATATTCTGGTTGCCCTGTTACCCAGTCAGCCCTCCCCTCTATCACCCCCCTCCCCTCTCATCCCCTTTTCCCTTCCTTTCCTGTAGGGCAAGATCAATTTCTACACCCCATTGCCTGTGTATCTTATTTTTTAGTTGCATATAAAAATTTTTTTGTTTTTGAACATCTGATTTTAAAACTTTGAGTTCCAAATTCTCTTCCCTCTTCCCTTCCCACCCACCCTCCCGAAGAAGTTGAGAAATTCAACCTAGGCCACACATGTATTATTATGTATACCCCTTCCACAATACTCATGTTGTGAAAGGCTAACTACATTTTGCTCCTTCCCAACCCATCCCGCTTTATTGAATTTTCTCCCTTGACCCTGTCCCCTTTCCAAAGTGTTTGTTTTGATTACCTCCACCCCCATCTGCCCTCCCCTCCATCATCCCCCCACCTTTTATTTTTTTTTATCTTCCTCCCTCTTCTTTCCTGTGGGGTAAGATACCCAACTGAGTATGTATGGTATTCCCCCTCAGGCCAAATCCGATGAGAGCAAGGTTCACTCATTCCCCCCTCACCTGCCCTCTCCCCTCCTCCCATAGAACTGCTTCCTCTTGCCACCTTTATGCGAGATAATCCACCCCATTCTATCTCTCCCTATCTCCCTCTCTCAGTATGTTACTCTCTCATCCCATAATTTCATTTTATTTCTTTTAGATATCTTCCCTTCATCTTCAACTCACCCTGTGTCTGCTCTCTCTCTTCTACATATATATATGTATATAAACATATATATATATATATACACATACATACACATACATACATATACACATAGATATATACATACATACACATTCACTTATATATATATACATGAACATATATATATATATATATATATATATATATATATATATATATATATATATATTTGCATATTCCCTTCAACTACCCTAATACTGAGGTCTCATGAATCATACTCATCATCTTTCCATGTAGGAATGTAAACAAAACAGTTCAACTTTAGTAAGTCCCTTGCAATTTCCGTTTCTTGATTACCTTTTCATGCTTCTCTTGATTCTTGTGTTTGAAAGTCAAATTTTCTATTCAGTTCTGGTCTTTTCACTGAGAAAGCTTGAAAGTCCTCTATTTTATTGAAAATCCATATTTTGCCTTGGAACATGATACTCAGTTTTGCTGGGTAAGTGATTCTAGGTTTTAATCCTAGCTCCATTGGCCTACGGAATATCGCATTCCAAGCCCTTCGATCTCTTAATGTAGAAGCTGTCAGATCTTGGGTTATTCTGATTGGGTTTCCACAATACTCAAATTGTTTCTTTCTGGCAGCTTGCAGTATTTTCTCCTTGATCTGGGAGCTCTGGAATTTGGCAACAATATTCCTAGGAGATTTCTTTTTGGGATCTATTTGAGGAGGCGATCGATGGATTCTTTCAATTTCTATTTTGCCCTGTGGCTCTAGAATATCAGGGCAGTTCTCCTTGATAATTTCTTGAAAGATGGTATCTAGGCTCTTTTTTTGATCATGGCTTTCAGGTAGTCCAATAATTTTTAAATTATCTCTCCTGGATCTATTTTCCAGGTCATTGGTTTTTCCAAGGAGATATTTCACATTGTCTTCCATTTTTTCATTCCTTTGGTTCTGTTTTATAATATCTTGATTTCTCATAAGGTCACTAGCTTCCACTTGCTCCAATCTAATTTTTAAAGTAGTATTTTCTTCAGTGGTCTTTTGGACCTCCTTTTCCATTTGGCTAATTCTCCCTTTCAAGGCTTTCTTCTCCTCATTGGCTGTTACAAGATTAATTGGGTTGTTAGTAAAATGTGGCTTATAAACCACCAACCTAGAATGAGAGAGCATCATCTTATATATTCTGTAAGATTAAAAATTCCACAGAGTCAGAGGCAGCTAGGTGACTGGAGCACCAGCCCCGGAGTCAGGAGAACTTGACTTCAAATCAGGCCTCAGACATTTGACACACTTGCTAGTTGTGTGACCTTGGGCAAATCAGTTAACCCCAATTGCCCTGACTTCTCCCCTCCAAAAATAAAAATAAAAAAATCCTCAAAGTCACTCTGCCCATACACTTTTGAATAAGTTGAAACACAGAGAGGGCAATTTAAATTGAATGCCATCTTTTATTAAGATAAGGGATTCTGAACATGGGATACAGATTCAGGGGTCTATGAATAGATTTGAAAGGATCCAGGAAATTAGATGGGAAGATAATACTTTATTTATTTCAAATATTTTTATTTATGAGTGTTGTTATAGGGGTATTCAAGGTGTTCAAGGAGGATTAGCTTGCCAACCCCCTTTAAGGGCTGCTTATCTACCTTTGGTGTCTACCTTGCTCTCAACTCTCACTTCAAGCTCTAAGAAGCTGTAGCATGTTCAGCCACCACACTCAGGTAAATCATCTCACCAGACCAACTAAACTAGGTTGAGAGTAACAGACAGTCTTCAAGGCAGTCAGGGAATTGGAGGGAGGGAGTGCACCTACCCCAAGCATGTGAAGATTTCTTCTGGAAGAATGGGTGGATGAGAACAATTTGTTTTAATAGCCATGAAGGCGACTGAAGCAGGAGCTGTGAAATTCTCAGAGCTTGTTTATACATTGAAGAAACCAAGGTCATCTACTGCATCCTAAGCCATTGAAGGTTGTCTTTTCTTTTGTCTTTCCACTGGACTTTAGTGGCTCAGGAAGAGAGAGTGAGACTGATGACTTTGTGCAGTTCTGCCTCACTTAATTTCAATTCATGCACAAGTCGAGACATCACCCTGTGCTGTCTGGTATTTTTCAAAAATGAAGGAAAAGCAAAAACAATTACTTGCCAGGCACTGTGCTAAACATTTTATGAATACTATCTCATTTCTTCCTCACAACAACCCTGAGAGGTAGGTGCTACTCTTACCCCCATTTTGCAACTTAGGAAATTGAAAGAAACAAATGAAAAAAAATTAAATGACTTGCCCATAGTCATGGGACTAGTAAGAATCTGAGATCAATTTGAAATCAGGTCTTCCTGAATCCAGGCCCCAAGCTACCTGGGAGCTCAGAGAACACTGACTGGTTATTTATATAAGTGGTGTTAACTCTGGCCCTAGGACAAGTTGCATTCAAGAGCGAAATTCAGTCTCATTAACTGTGTTGTGACCCTGGTATTCATTGTACTGCTCATATTTATTATCAACCACTTCATAATGTGAGACCCATTGTGAACAGCAAAGATTTGATATCCCTACAGAAAAGTCCACTAATATCTGGGGCTCAGTCTTTCAGAAGTGAAGAAGCAAGGTCAGGATTTCTGGTCTTAGCTCTCCTACATATTTGGCTACTTTGGTATTGATCTCATTAGGAAGTTATTATATTGCTTGTTTTTGCTGATTGACTGTTTTGGTTTATTTTCTCCTCATCCAGTGCTGCCAAATTGGTCTCTTCTCAGTCCACCAGACTGTCCACTCATCCTCTCTCCTTTTCACCATCGTTTATGCCAAGAATTTTCTCCATATCCCACTTTCTCCTCTAAATTCTTAGCCATCTTTAAAAACTGAAATTCTACCTGCCCAGTCCTTTCTTGATTCTCCCTGTTTACGAATTGTCTTTCTCCTTGGAACACTACTAAATCTTTGGCAACTAAATTGTTAATGTATTTAGTACTTATGTTAGTTATCTGTGTTGATGAATTGGCATACTATTGGACGAGAAGCTCCATGAGTGCGGGGACTCTGACATGATGGATCCAGACATAATTCCTTCCACCTCTACCCCTTGGAATATATCAAATCCTGAAATGTCCGTGCTAGAATCACATCTTTAGTGTACCTAGTTTGTCCTCTATCTTATTCACAGTTACAGCAAAATACTATTCAAATATTTTAGATATGTGCTTTTGTACCACTGCTAAAACAGGCACCTTTGGACTTTAAATTCAAAACTCTTTGGCCTTCAAGGAACATTGGCTTGTGTACAACATTTGGTATTCCTCTCTTGAAATTCTTTGGTGAGATTTTTCTGTCTTGAGTTTAGAGGTCTGCCTCTTTCTTGGTCTTGGTGGCTGACTCTCTAGTAGATCACAAGAAAACTATGGGACTAGTCTTCCTTTTATTGTAATAAACATTTTCTTTGCCCATATACCTGGCTTCTATTTTCCTGATTGACAAGAATAGTTCTGAGTATCTGGGTAGGATATTACATCTTTCTTACTCCCTATGAGGGACAGAATTTTGTTTTTAAAGTCCTTAACAGAAATAAATGATTTTAGTTATCATTCTCCATTTCTGGTTTACTTTTGGGGACCGGGCACTTGTCTGTGATTGCAGGGATCTTACAAAAGATATAGCAGCTACACTGTGCTCTCTTTAAAATATCTTTCCCCAAGATGGCGGCTGGTAAGCACGGACTAGAGTGAGCTCCGTACCCGAGTCCCTCCAAAAACCTATAAAAATGGCTCTGAACCAATTCTAGAACGGCAGAACCCACAGAACAGCAGAGGGAAGCAGGGCTCCAGCCCAGGACAGCCCGGATGGTCTCTGGGTGAGCTCTATTCCACACGGAGCTGGGAGCTGGGAGCTGGGAGCTGGGAGCTGGGAACGGAGTGGAGCAGAGCCCAGCCTGAGCGGCGTGGACGATCCGGGCCAGAGGCCGGGCGGAGGGGGCCCTAGCGCCCTGAATACGTGAGCAGTTACCAGACCCCTCGACCCACAAACACCAAAGACTGCGGAGAAGGTTAGTGGGAAAAGCTGCGGGAGTGGAAGGAGTTCGCGGTTCGGCTTCCAGCCCCGGGGGCAGCAGAGGTGGGGCAGCTACAGCTGTTGTTACTTCCGGCTCCAGGCCCACCTGGTGGGAGGAATTAAGTGGCGGATCACAGCAGGGGTGCACAGCCTGCCGAAGATCTGAGCCCAGCCTGGACTGGGGGTTCTTGAGGAAGGAGTAGTGCTGGTGTAACAGAGCTGGCACCTCCCCCCCAAACATAGAACATAGAACTCTGTAATCTACAAGCAGTCATACCCCACTGAAAAACTCAAGGGTCAAGTTAGTTGGTTGGGAATATGGCCAGGACGCGAAAACGCACCCAGATTCAGTCTCAGACTTTGGATTCTTTCTTTGGTGACAAAGAAGACCAAAACATACAGCCTAAAGAAGACAGCAAAGTCATAGAGCCTACAACCAAAGCCTCCAAGAAAAACATGAACTGGCCCCAGACCATAGAAGAACTCAAAAAGGATTTGGAAAAGCAAGTTAGAGAAGTAGAGGAAAAATTGGGAAGAGAAATAAGAAGGATGCGAGAAAACCATGAAAAACAAGTCAATGACTTGCTAAAGGAGACCCAAAAAAATACTGAAAAATACACTGAAGAAAACAACACCTTACAAAATAGACTAACTCAAATGGCAAAAGAGCTCCAAAAAGCCAATGAGGAGAAGAATGCCTTGAAAGGCAGAATTAGCCAAATGGAAAAGGAGGTCCAAAAGACCACTGAAGAAAATACTACTTTAAAAATTAGATTGGAGCAAGTGGAAGCTAGTGACTTTATGAGAAATCAGGATATTATAAAACAGAACCAGAGGAATGAAAAAATGGAAGACAATGTGAAATATCTCCTTGGAAAAACCACTGACCTGGAAAATAGATCCAGGAGAGATAATTTAAAAATTATTGGACTACCTGAAAGCCATGATCAAAAAAAGAGCCTAGATACCATCTTTCAGGAAATTATCAAGGAGAACTGCCCTGATATTCTAGAGCCACAGGGCAAAATAGAAATTGAAAGAATCCATCGATCGCCTCCGCAAATAGATCGCAAAAAGAAATCTCCTAGGAATATTGTTGCCAAATTCCAGAGCTCCCAGATCAAGGAGAAAATACTGCAAGCAGTCAGAAAGAAACAATTTGAATATTGTGGAAACCCAATCAGAATAACCCAAGACCTGGCAGCTTCTACATTAAGAGATCGAAGGGCTTGGAATGCGATATTCCGGAGGTCAATGGAGCTAGGATTAAAACCTAGAATCACCTACCCAGCAAAACTGAGTATCATGTTCCAAGGCAAAATATGGACTTTCAATAAAATGGAGGACTTTCAAGCTTTCTCAGTGAAAAGACCAGAACTGAATAGAAAATTTGACTTTCAAACACAAGAATCAAGAGAAGCATGAAAAGGTAATCAAGAAACGGAAATTGCAAGGGACTTACTAAAGTTGAACTGTTTTGTTTACATTCCTACATGGAAAGATGATGAGTATGATTCATGAGACCTCAGTATTAGGGTAGTTGAAGGGAATATGCATATATATATATGCATATATATATGTTTATGTATATATATAAGTGAATGTGTATGTATGCATGTATCTATGTGTATATGTATGTATGTGTATGTATGAGTATATATATATATATGTAAAAGAAAGAGAGCAGACACAGGGTGAGTTGAGGATGAAGGGAAGATAGCTAAAAGAAATAAAATGAAATTAAGGGATGAGAGAGTAACTTACTGAGAGAGGGAGATAGGGAGAGATAGAATGGGGTGGATTATCTCCCATAAAGGTGGCAAGAGGAAGCAGTTCTAGGAGAGGAGGGGAGTGGGCAGGTGAGGGGGGAATGAGTGAACCTTGCTCTCATCGGATTTGGCCTGAGGGGGAATACCATACATACTCAGTTGGGTATCTTCCCCAACAGTTGGGAAAGAAGAGGGAGGAAGATAAAAAAAAAAAATATAAGGCAGGGGGATGATGGAGTGGAGGGCAGATGGGGGTGGAGGTAATCAAAACAAACACTTTGGAAAGGGGACAGGGTCAAGGAAGAAAATTCAATAAAGCGGGATGGGTTGGGAAGGAGCAAAATGTAGTTAGCCTTTCACAACATGAATATTGTGGAAGGGTTATACATAATAATACATGTGTGGCCTAGGTTGAATTGCTCAACTTCTTAGGGAGGGTGGGTGGGAAGGGAAGAGGGAAGGGAATTTGGAACTCAAAGTTTTAAAATCAGATGTTCAAAAACAAAAAAACTTTTTGTATGCAACTAAAAAATAAGATACACAGGCAATGGAGCGTAGAAATTTATCTTGCCCTACAAGAAAGGAAGGGAAAAGGGGATGAGAGGGGAGGGGGGTGATAGAGGGGAGGGCTGACTGGGGAACAGGGCAACCAGAATATACGCCATCTTGGAGTGGGGGGGGAGGGCAGAAATGGGGAGAAAATTTGTAATTCTAACTGTTGTGAAAATCAATGCTGAAAACCAAATATGTTAAATAAATAAATTGCATTTAAAAAAAAAATATCTTTCCCAGTACTTTACACTTCTCCCAGAGAGTATATTGCAGTATGAAAAGTTGAGTCAATGATGCTTTCATCAGAATCCACAGAAAAATCTCCATGACAAAGATCTTTGGAAAAGATACACACCTGTCACTGGGAACCATTTTTTTTATAACTAGGCAGTAATTGTGGCTTTTCAAACCCCAAAACATACAGTACCATACAATCTGCTGTCCAGGCTCAATCTGATCTTGATGATTGCAAAGGAGTGATAACTTAACTTTTTCACTGCTAGTACAAAAACAATCCTAAACCCCTATCCCCTTCCCTCCCCTCAAACTTATCCTGTATCGCAATTGGACTCTCTCCTCTGATACAATGAAACTGGGTAAAATATTGGAAAAATCTCTCTGGTTTGTGCCTTCATGCAAGCCAAGTAGAAGCATCATTAGCAGGTTTCATTCTCTTTCTGTCTCTGTCTCTTCTGTCTTTATTTCTCTTTCTCTCTGTCACTGTCTCTCTGTCTCTGTTTCTGTCTCTTCCTGTCCCTGTCTTTCTCTGTCTCTGTTTCTCTCTGTCTCTCTATCTCTCTCTCTGTCTCTCTCTCTCTCACACACACACACACACATGCATGCGCACACGCGCACACACACGCGCGCACACACACACACACACACACACACACACACACACCTTTCCCATCATCCAAACACACAGTAATCTCTGGATCATTACCTAGAATATACTTGTACTTAAGTCCCTTTAATATGAGGAAAGCCTTAGTCCAGGGGTTGGGAACCTGTGGCCTGAAGGCAACATGTGGTCCTTTAGGTCCTCAAGTACTGTCCTTTAATGGGAACCAAACTTCACAGAACAAATCCCTTTAATAAAAGGATTTGTTCTGAAAAACTTGGACTCAGTCAAAAGGCCATACCCAAGGACTTAGAAGGCCACCCCATCTAGTCTTTCTGGAGGGCAAAGCTTGCATTGATTTTTGTTGTACATGGCTCCTTACTGTGCTAATCACTCTGGCACTACTAGCAAGGTGTCCAACTTTGCTGTTCCCCAGCATAACTCAGCTACAACTTCAGCATCTTTATCTGATGATGGCTCTATACTGCACATGATTCCTTATAGGGACATAGGCTTCTTCCTACATCTTTGTGAGACTCAGCATTTTTGATTTCTTGTCATGGCTATACGCATACTTTAATGTCCACAAGCAGATGTCTTTGGGAATTGTATTCTAGGAATCTCTTGAGAACTTGGGCCTTACATACAAGTCCCTTTTGTTGACTGTGTTTCTCTACCAATGCCTAACAGAATGATATGCATTTCCCATGCGCTTACCACAAAAATATAATAAAAAGATAAAATGAAGTAAATTTTGATATATACATGGATTATTTAATTTGATTAGCAAATTATATGAATATGGAGGCTCTTGGGGCCTTAAATTGTTTTCAGTTATAAATATGGCAGTAGTTAGTTTTGTACAGACAATTATAGTATCCTTCACTCACTTAAGTCCATGAGTAAATACCCACATTCCATTTTGCCATTTCATCACAAAACTAATTCTTTTCTCACAAGACTAATTCTTTTCTTGTCTAATTTTAACTTACGAAGTGCAACAATCCAAGTTTTTACCATCTGTATTCTGTATGGACCATTCCTGGTAATATAATTTGGATAGAGGCACATTTTGGTATCGTAGAAGGACCTTGGGACTTGAAATCAGAAGTTCTTAGTTTGAGTCCCAAATCAGAATTTCATTAGCTGTACAAATGAGAGAGTCATTTAATCTCACTATATTTCAATTTCTTCCAATGTAAAATGGGGATTGCTTGCATTTCTATCTCATAGGGCTATTGTGATTAAGTATTTTCAGTGACCTCGGAGCACTATGTCAATGCCAGTTACAGTTTTAAAATATAAGTATGCATACTTGTTGGCTCAGACACTTCTCCATTATATCAAACATCCATTTGTCCCTCCCATACTCCATTTACTTTATCTTTTCATTCTATATCATGCCATTGAGCTATGTGATAATTTTGTCCTAAAAGCTCATTGCATCAATTCCAGGTTGCTTTTGCCAACTAAATATGTCTCATTCCTAGAGTGGATAGACTCCAAGATGAATCATCATTGCAAATGAAGAGTCTTCTGATCTCTTGATTCCTATGACTTGAATAAGAATTCATTCTTAATAACCAAATACAATGTTATAGTTTGAGTTTGTATCAATATGTATGGCATTGCAATCTGCCAAATTGAACTAGGGCATATTAGCATCCCCTTCTTTTTTCAGCATGCCTGAATTATGGAGATGCTTCTTGGCTCAGAAACGAATTTATGGCATAGTGTTATTTGAATTCTTCTGTAATGGCGTATTAGCTTCTAGATTGCATCTTTCTTGGTATCACACGTGCTGTGGGTATAGATGTGTATGTAGACAAAACCCCTAGAGCCATATGTATTCTTCTGTTATGATAATGTTGCCATTAGTCTTGATTGCTTTTGACTATAGTTTCTGGTTACAAAATTGCCCAAAGCAAGAAGTTTAGTTTTGTTCACATTTTTTCCTTAATTTGTGCTAGCATTTTACTTTACTTTTATTTGAAATGAGTTCCTGTTCTGTTATTATGGTGTTCTATATAACTTGTCATTGTAGTAATCACTTTTATATTTTCTTCATGCCAGTTCAACTTTCAGCTGTTGAGGAGCACTTTGTCATATTTACTAGGGCTCTTGTCATACATATGAAAACACTTCCTGTATTTGTTGCCTGAATTTTTTTCCCCTTGTTAGTGATTTCACAATTTCTATATCAATGTTCGGGCAATTACACATTTTTTTTCCCAGCTGGGAACTTGTAGTATTTTTCTAGCCTCTGCAGTGCGCTGGTCTTTTCTGATATGAAGTTCCAATTGTTTTGACTTCATCTTTTGCATTTTTCACTCTTTGCTACTAAGGATGAGTATTTGAAGAAATAGAAGTTAAATTTTCTTTTCTTTCCTTTTTATAAAGTTACGCTTGGTGAATTTTAATGAGACAAACTTTACAACAGCTGTGTTTTATCTGTATCTATGTAGATATGTCTCTATGGTATCTACATCTGTATCGATATAGATAAAAATCTATATATAGTTGTTTTTTCTTGACAGAGATGGTTTGTTCTTTCAATGACTATATAAGGGCTTGTTTCAGGTCTATTCTACAAAAATATCAGCAAAAAAAAATTAGAAACTAATTGATCATGCTAATGGCAATGAAGACTCATACTAATTGTACCCTTTCCTTCATATTTTTACAGGTCTGTGTACTTTGTACTCTCTATTAAGATCACAGACTATATTTACTGTCATCAACTGCTATCTTAAGATTCTGCTTTTATGTAGTTTTTATTCTATTGGTAGTATGAACAGCTTTCTTATAACTAGGATCTCATTAATAATGCATTAACTCCAAAGTTTCAAAAGCTCTTGTTGCTAGTTATATTTATTGGATGATGTGTTCAAACCCTGTTAACCTCCATGAATATTTGTAATTATGCAAAAGAACTTAACCGTCACTTATTATATCTCTAAGAAAAGGTTTTTAAACTTATTATTTCTTTTTTGAATATTTATAGTTTAACAGAGATTTAGGGTTGATGTTTACGTGTGTGGGAGTGGAAGGTGGGAGAATCTTTCCAACAAAATTTTGTAAGTATAGCTTTAAACAAAAGCAAAGAAACAAAATCTATCTGAAGCTGAAAAGCAAAACATTAAGAAAACCCCACAAAATACTCATAATAAAAGCATGTATCATCCATATTTTATTATTTTCAAAGCTTTTTCTCACAACATTCCTTTAACACAAGTATTATAAATATTACTGTGCATATTTTGCAGAAGAGGAAACTCAGCCCCTGAGAAGTTGAGTTGCCCACAATCATGCAGTTACTAATAGTATGAAGCAGAATTTCAATCCACGATTCCTGCCTTCAAATACAGTGCCAGTGATACACTGCTTCTTATCTAGAATCACAGAAACATTATTTTCAAATGCATTGGCCTTTTTACAGTCAATCATCCCCTTTATCTTTCTGAGGTATATAACCTCCTTAGAGTCCTCTTGCATAACTTCATCATTTTACAATGAATGTCTAAAAAAATTAGTGAGTTTTTCATAATGACACTTCATTTGAAGTGGCTCAAAAGCATAGAGACCATTCAACTGGTCTAATAATAAGAGTAATAATAATATTTTGAATACTGCTTAATTTTCCATAACACTTTTGGGCATTATTATGTTATTATATAATAGTAATAATAAACATTTAAATATCAGTGATTTAATTTGTCTTATACTACTCTTTCTAGGGCATCTTCTCTTCACTCCATACACTATTTCACTTGGGAATCTCATCAATTGTCGTGGATTTAATTATCATGCCTATGCTGATGATTTTCCAATATGCTTATCCAATCTTACCCTCTTTGCTCATCTCCATGCTCCATCTTTAATTGTTTATGGAATATCTTGAAATTGATGGCTTATAGACATCTTAAACTTAACGATTCCAAAGACAAACCCATAATCTTTTCCAAGGTCCTCTTCTCTTCCACACTTTACCGTTATACTCTCATTGTTACTAAAATCCTCCCAGAAATCTAGGTTTTCAACTTATATATCTTCCTCAACATTTTTTTGCTGACAAGTCCTGTAGATATTACTTTCATAATATCTCTCATATATTACCCCCCTTCCCTCCTATGATAATACAAATGCTTTGGTGGAGATTCATTTTACCTCATTACTGGACTATTATAAGTCAATATCTCTACTACTTATGCTCTCCTAAACATTTGCAATAAGGTTTACTATTTCTTCTCTGTTTCTTTACATTCTTTCTCATCTTCTTAGTTAGAGCTGATTTTCATACTAACCATATGAACTAGGCTTGTGATTCTCCTTTTATAAGCTAGAGATATTATGTGATATTCCTACAGTCACTCAACTCATAACAGAAATGGGACTCACAGTCAGGTCTTCTGATTCCTAATAAAGTGTTTATTCAATTCTAGTTCAGGTTTTTTTTTATAAATCTGAAAAATAAGCAAAATCTTCAAAACATGCAGTCATCAAAACTCAATAACATCCAAAATGTCATTTCTAACTTCAAATTATCCTATACTAATGCTTATGGCTTTTCGTTTGTATAATTTCAGTTACTGACATGCTCCATGTCATGAGGTGGCATAAAATCGTATTAACTATAGTTTTTAGAACTATGCAAAACCCTTTCTTTCACTTTAGATACATATAGTGGGAACATGACTGATAGAGTGCCATTCAAAGATCTGGATGACCTAATTATAATGATCTTTGCTAGTCAATTCATATGTAAGAAAAAATAGTTCTTTATATAACCCCTACAGACATCACATTAATTCTCAATATTACAATCTAAATGTGCATAACTAGAAATTATCCAATTGAAATTCAAATAACCACAAGTTTCAAACCAGTCATTCATTCCACTTATTCAAATTCAGAGAAACATTTTTGAATCATGTAAAACCAGTATTGAGAGGTAGTATATATCAAAGAGAATTAGACCTTAGAATCTTGAAGGAAGGAACTCAAGTCCTACCTCTGACATAGAGTTGCTATGTGGATGTGGAAAGATCACTTGACCTCTCAGAGCCCTAGGCAAGCTTTTAAGCCTATAAATTGACAGAAAAATTGCAACTAAGGTGGAGTTTCCTACATAAGTAAAACCATTAGTCCATAGTCTCCACTATCCTTCAAAATAATAACAACAACAAAAAATATAATTATTAATCTATTTTAGTATAATTAGAAAATAAAATAAATGACCACTCACTGGTAAGTAGTTCTATTAGAAGCTTTTCCCTCTGCCCTTCTTAAAATTAAACTGAAGTTCTGAAGTCTTAAATAGAAGTTTTAAATTAGTCCCATTGTTTATTTATTGATGATAGTTAATAGAGCTCTTTAAAGGGGAGCTGCCATTTCAGTTAATTTTGAATGACTCTTAATCATTTTCTACATCTGTGTAAAGCTAATCAGTTCTTTCAAAGTCAGACTTTTCAATATGCAAATATGCCTATAAAAGTGCTACACATTTGTGCATCTAGTCTCTGTTTTTGAATTATTTCAATGGCATTGAATTCTAGTTGTATGAAGATGTAACTGAAAAAAAAAAACAATTTACCACCCAAGAAAGGCACCTATATGGCATTCTACAGTTTTCCATATAGTAGTTTATAAATGTTTTTAAATTGAATTTAGCAACATAAGTATAAATTATCTATAAGTTAAAAAAGTCATTTCACTTACCCTCCTTTTCTTCTTAAAAAGGTTGTATAATTGCCAAAAAATATTAAACCATTGGGTATATCCAGCATCTTTAAATATTGCAGTGTTGTTTTGGTAAATGTAACAATAAAGTGTCAATGAGAATATGATCACATATGAAGATTAAATAATTTGGAGATATGTATCTAGCAAAGTAAGAGAGAACCAACATTAGAATTCAGAGACTTGAATTTGTAACTCATTGAGCCATTCAATCTTTTCATACTCTTTCTATACATCAATTACTCTGATGAGGAAGAAATTTACATTAGAACTTATCGCAGAATCACAAAAACTCAGAGTTAAAGAGAACTTAGTACCCTCCTAGTTCAACTTATCCATGAATAGGAATTCTCCATCACAACATATACAATAAATGCTTATCTAAGCCTGTATTGGGAGACTTCCAGTATTTTTAGTTCTTCCTGGTTGGGCAAAAAGAACAAGTCTTCACTCTCTTCTAAAGGTGAGTATTTTAACATATTTATCTTGTCTCCTTTCTCGGTTTTGGTCTTCTACAAGATAAATACCTCTAGTTATTCCGGCAAATTTTCTTGTATCCTGGTCTCCGATAATCTCAATCATCAAAAAACACATGTATTTCCAAGAGCAAGATGAAGAGTAAAGTAGTCCATATAAGAAACTGTGAACTATTGGAAGGGAAAGTGGGTATTGAAAGATATTGGGGGCAACCCAACAAAACATTCAAAATACTCAGAAGAAAACAAAAAAGGGCTGATAAAATACTGAACTTCTTTTTCACAATTTATTCACTTACAGAGGCACACACAATACATGTTCATATACACACACATTTCTTTAAAAAAAGTGAATCATTGGCAAAAACTCATTTTCTTATATAATCCTTTCCCCTTTCCTCTTTCTATTTTGAAATATGTGTGCTTGCTCATGATTTTTAACTTTACATTTTAAATATTAAAAATCAAGAAATAAAGCATGCCTTTACACAGAAGATGGCATTTGAGTTGGCCATTCAATACTGCTGGTAAGTCAACACATGAAGGGAAAAGGAAGCATTTTTAAGCTTAAGGAAAGTGGGAACAAAGTGAGATAGCAGCAAGTATGTTTAAGAGATACAATTTGACTTGAAACTATAGTGGTTAAAGAGGAATTATATGAATTAAGTTTAGAAACATAAGATGATATCAGATTGTGACTCACCCTGAATGGCACAGAAAGGAGTTAAAAAATACTCAGTAGAAAATAGGGAATCACTTATGTGTACATAACTGGTGTTCTGTGAAGTCACCATATTCACTGGATTATTAATAAAATGGAGTTAAAATTTTATACTTCATAAGAAGAAGCAAACTATATGGAATTTCCATAACACACACTATTTTCCTGTTTTAAAATTTGTAACAGGCTGGACAAAACATGTACTACATCTGTAACAGGAGTAGATAATTAAAGAAATCATATTAGATTCAGTTCCCTCAAAGACACTCTACAGTAAATATAGCACTGGGTTTCAATTTAAATCAAAACTGATTGCATGCTTATTGGCTCTTTAAGGATTTGGGACTGTAAAATTAAAAATTCGGAGACAGTTATTTTGATTTGCTTCTGAGACTATGTTCTTGATTTAGGCACCCAGCAGGCTATCAATAGGTAAATGTGTTAGTGGAATTAAATGAAGCTATTATATTTGGGGCACTTTCATAATGAAAAGGATAAACTCTAAGGAAAAAGATATTGATTTTTAAAAAAAAATTATATAGTTATCTGCAAAATATTTTATTGGACTTATAATAAGGACATATTCCCAAGTGGTCAATTGCAAGACCACTGAGGTAGGTCGGTGCTATTGACTTACCCTAACTTTATATGTTTAATTCTATGACAGTAAGAAAGTAGAAAATGGTACCAAAAATGATTAAACCAATTGGATAGGTTACAGTGAAGGTCTCAGGTTCTTTAACAAGTTGTTGTTTTTATAGGACATAGGTTTTATCCTCAACCTATCTTAATGTGATAATTGTGGTTTAATGGAAAGTGGAAAATGTTCTTTGTCTATGGTTAGGAGACCTAGGTTCCAGTTTTAATCTCTCACTTGTTAGCTATGTGATATCGGGCAAGTTTTGTAGCATCTATGAATTTCAGTTCCCTCATTTGTAAAGTGGCAAAAGTTATGCCTGCCCTTCCAATTCCTTATGGCTGTTCTGAAGATTAAATCAAATTGTGTAAGATATGGGAGTTATTTGATTCTTCTAACATGTGTGTCCCTTTTTTCATCAAAATATATGAATATATGTAGCAATGTGTTCATTTATCTTAGTAGTTCACAAGCTTCATATTATGATCACAGATTTTTAGGCCTTGGAATTTACTAAAGCTAAGACCTAAATCTCTCCTGCCATCCACACCTTATGGAGGAATCTCACTTGAACTTTTTCCTAGTTGTTGCCCTCATTGTTCTGGATGTCACATTTACTTTCATTTTCTCATTCTCTCCCTCCTCTCTTCTCACTTCCCTTCAATATTCAACTCTCCGTGACTTCATTGGTGACAACTAACACTGTAAACCCACTGCACTGATTGGACTTGTAGGAACTACTTTGAGTTCTCTATGCAGCCCCTAAGTCACATATAGTATAATGCCTTATGGAGATTTTAAATGATTATTTGATCTTTGAACCCTATTATATGTTATTACCTTAAAGAGTGTAGTAAAATTGGATTATAGTTTATGGGACAGAAGGACAATCCTGGAGTCAAGAAAACCTGGGTTCAGGCCCTGACTCTGTTATATACTACATGAATTTCAATTTCTCTGTCTCAGCAAATCATTAAAAATTAAAGTTACAGGAGATACAGCACTGATGGAGGAATTTCACACCTGAAGTTTCCTGTACTGATGAAATTATATTTTCAGAGTTCACCCAAAACATACACTCTCACTACTGCTCGAAAATGGCTTCATTATGCCATCAGTGTTGATATTCTCTTCCAGCACAACTCACAACCCATATATACTTTACATAGAGGATTTAAACAGTTTTTCAAAGAGATTTTTGATTCTTTTATGTTTTATGATTATCAGTGTAGCATTTAGTTTGTCTATTCATCTATTATTTTTGATTTTCCCTTTTTTATCAGTCCATATCCTTTGCTAGTTATATTGGATGTTACTAAATTCTTTTATTCCATTTCTAGCATACAGGTGATCAATGGCAATATACTACTACAACCTACTTATATTCATCATATATCTTTCAATTGGCATGTGAATTACCTGCAATTTTAATTATTCTGAGATAGTGAATATTATAGTTTAAGAAAACTCATTAGTTTCTTGTATCTAGATTTTTAGTAGATTGTATCTGTTCAAGACATAGCCCCTCCTCCTGGCCTAGTCTTTTTTTGAATCCTCTATATTTGGAAACAATTATATTGAAAGTCCAGCTTGGCTAGTTGATGCCTCCCTATATGTGACAAAGTAGGTAGTAAATCTATTAGAAACATCTACTATAGAACCCATTCTTCCTTATAATACTACTGGAACTCATCCACAAATTAGGGGAGCCCTGTTATGTCAAACAGACCCAGTGTATCCTGATTGCATTGGAAGGAACAGTAGGAATCTAAAATAACTTGGATCAAGAAGTACTCTTTGCACAGGCTCACCAACCCCCTTACTTCTGTTACAGCCTGAAGATCATTTCACCTTAGGTACATGAATATCCCTTACGACACTGATGTTTTCATTCAGAATTATTGCTCAAGTTAGAGCTGTCATAATTTTATGTAGTGCCTTCTCATCATTGTCTTGTCTTTGAATCCTGGGTTAATTTTATTTTGACCAGTTGATGAATTCATATCACACAAACAAATGATCCTAAAATTAATATTGCATCAGTAACTAGACATTTCTTATAAATGTAGTTCCACTTTAGATTACTATATTCCATGCAACTAGACAGGAAAGTTTCCTTTAGAGAAACTACTCCAGGTTTATCGTATGTTATTGCTCCACACCCCTAAAACTATAACTCACTAGACCCTACCAATGTATTTACTTCACAATATTTCTGGAGGGGACACATATTATTCAAAGAAAAAAAATAGCTTGAAAAACAAAGTAAGAAGTTTTATAAGACAACATCTAACACCCACCTCCCCAGTAAACTCAGGACTTGCTCTTCCAAAAATATACATGCTACCAAAGAAAAGAGACTGTATATTAGGGACCTGCACATAAGGCTGCCTAATGGATGGATGATTCATCCCTCTGATACAGGATGGCTTATGATGTCCCTGTGTTACTCATTACTGAGCAAAATGTCTCTGTTAGGGGGCTCACTCTTATTGGCTCATTTGCTTTTCTCTTTGTGGAGCACATCACTATGTAATGTCTGTGGTCTGCAGCTTCTGTCTAAGCTAAAATATTTAGCTAGGCTATTGATGTGCTTTCAAAAAGAACCCAAACCCTTAACCTAGGACAAGAGGGAAACTTCTGTAGTTCAATTGTCTCAGAATCTAAGCTATGAGGTCTGTTATTTCCAAAGCAGCCAGACTTTTTCTAACTCTTCAAACCTCCCTTTCAGCATCATTTCCGCATTTTAAAACTGCCAGCCTCTCTCATTCAACTATATAAAGGAGTGGGATATCCAAACAAAAGGGGCAAGTCCTTTGTCTATGACAATTCTTAGTTTCTTGACTCTTTGTCATGTGAATATGGTCACCTAAATTTGGTCTGATAATCTTATAAACTGCCAATGAGTTAAAGTCTGAAAAGAGCAAAGTTGGAAAGGTGGTTTGTCTTATACTCATTATGATGTATAGGTACAGTTCTACGTTAACAGTTTTTTATTGGCCTGAAAGTATTTCTGATATTTTGACTTCATAATTAAATTATGATACACAGAGTTCTAGAAACCTGAATTTGGTAGAAGGGTCAAAAGAGTACATAACTCTGAACATGAAGTCTTACAGGGTGCTCCCAAGCTGAAATCAGCCTTACAGCTCAAGGAAAGGTAACACAACATCATATGTTATATAATGCCTTAGATATATGGGCTCCAGAGAAAATGCGAATTAAGTACAGCCTGGTCCAGTTAGAACCCAGCTTCATAAACAAGATTAGCACCAATTATTACATATAATGAGCAAATTTGCTGTGTATGAAAAAATTAAAACTTGGAGGACAGGAAAAAAAGAAAATGAGAGTCTACAAAACTAGAATTCAAGATCCTCAAAAGAATGAGGAAGGTTCTTGAAAATGCATTGTAGCTAGAATCCCATATGGAAAAATCTTGGGGAGGTGATGCTTTAAGAAAGAATTATGCCAGCCAAATAGAACAAGATTTCAATAGGTCCATGGATAGAGAGTATAAAATGAGGAATATAATGAAATTAGAACAACTGTCTGTTACTCATTCTCTTTACACAGACAAAATTTCTGGGTCTCAATTTCCTCAAGTGTAAAAGTAGATGGTTGTATTCTATGATTTCTAGGGTCCATTTTATCTCTAAACTAAATTAAATTCAACAAATATTTATTAAGCTCCCAGAATGGAAAAAGCTTGCACTATAACTGGGAGTACAATGATTTTTTTAAAAGCACCCAGCCTCAAGGAGTATACAATTTATTAGAATCCTATGACCCTATGATCTGAAAAACCCAAGAAAAGGACATTTCTGGGAGGCATGGTAAGGAAAGGCAACAGAAGAGGGGTACCTCTAAAGTCTAGGGGAATCCAAAGCGAAGGACTAAGGATTGAATTCTCCAAAAGAGCTGGGATATCTGCATTTTTACCAAGTTAAAGGCAATGACTAGAAACTATGTGGCTGCTTTAAAATAGGGCATTCTAGAGATGAATGAAATTATTGTTGTGTTTGTCTGTCTTTCTCAAAGAGGACCATGACATCAGGGAGATGACATGACTTTCAGTTGACTTTGATTTCAGTGAGGGAGGGCTTATAGCTAAGCGTTGAAGGGGGATTAAGAAAGAGTAGATACGGGTAAACTAGCAAGAAGAGGTGAGACTAATAAGTGAGCCCAAGTGTTCTGTGTACTTCCACATATAATTGGAACTAAAAACTATAGAATGCATTATTTTTCCATGTTTGCTATTTTATGTCCCTTCTAAGGTTCCCTATAATGTCTAATAAAAAATTCATTTAAACTACTTAAACAAAGAATTATGTTCTCAGGGAATAAGAGAAAGACCTTTTTTTTTTTTTCTTTTCTTCAGGCGTAGAAGGAACCAGATCAAAAGACACAGTAGCTGACATAAACTAAAAGAAGATACCAGCACTCTGAGGTTTGAGATTTGCTGGGAATAAAAAGAAACAGAAATAAAGAAAGGGATTATGAGATGTTTGTGAGGGGGTGGTAAAATAATGGTCATATGGTACTTAAGGAGGGTTATGTGAGGGGAATGATAAGGAGTTATGGGAAATCCAAAACAAGGTTTGGTGTTGGTGGACTCCTAGTTACAGTTTTTTTTTTTTTTTGCCCTCCAACAATATTATTGTTCTGTACATTAACAGTCTCTGATAGAGATGTAAGAGATTAGACTTGTTACTTAAATGTCTTTTATTGCCATTAAAAAAGTCAGATGTAGATTTATTTTAAAAGAAACCTTAGGCAAAAGCAGTTATCTACTCTGTTACTCCAAGCATATCTTGAAAGCAACAAAATGACTAATTTGAACGTTCGGGATGCAACAACAATAATAAAATCCTTCCAGCGTGCTTGTCACGTAAGAAGCTTCTCATTTTCTTTAAAGAAACATTGATAGTGTTGGAATTTCTCTCAGGATTGCTTTGGTGGCCTAGTGAAAGATGAATGCCATGTGGCAAAACACACTTATTATATGTAAATACCCTGGCCAAACTGAAAGGATTAGTGTAAAACCGTTAGCCACTCTAGCCAGTAGCAACAGACTATTGATTTACTCCCCAGAATGAAATATGAAATATTAATACAAAGGAGATACATGTTGAAACTACGTGTGGTGGGTAAAAGCACAATGATGACAGTGGCAAACACTAACCTGTGGGACCATCTCACTCAGGCTGCTGATTAGATTTTTCTTTCTTGCTTTATGACAGTATGTATGAGAATCTGTTCAGAGGAAAAGTTAAAACAATACATGCTTAATTATTTTTAGTGATTGTTACTACATATGCTATTCTACACCATCCTATTGCCTCTTATTCTCACTTACTTGAAATGAGTTCAGTCATGATTACACTTATTCATTATGCCTGATCAAGAGAGCTGTGATTCATCCTTTATCTGGTCAACAAATATCTGGCATCTTGGGATTCATTGTCAATTATCCTAGCTGGTTGAAGAGATTGACTTCATTTCCCACAGAAAATTGTTTCTTTTATTTGTAGCAATCCCAAGATGGATTTAAAACTATGAGAGTGCCAAGGAAGTTTAGAAATGCACTGAAGAGGCCAAAAGTTTCATCAATGAGTTCTTGTAATTGCAACATGGCAAAGGAGAGTCAACAGCTTAGATTTAAGCACAACACAACCTCTGGGGGAAAAGGAATCAAAATATATGTTCACTGACTGGAATTGGAGATCATCTTATACTAAAAGACCACGAGTTAGTGTTACAATTAGCACTTTTTAAAAGCTATTCTATATAGTGAAAAGTATCAAAAGTTGTATAGCTGTTTGTACAAACCATCAGTCTCTACCTTAAGACTAAATTTTAAAATGTGCACACATATAACCTCCTTTCCTTGGCCACATTACCAAATGCCTCTCTCATCTCTTAACTATCCACAAATTTCTTTCAACAATGAGTAGTAAACAAATCAGTACTCTATCTGAGCTTAGTAAATGTGAGGATAGTTTTACAATTGGAGTTTAGTTTGGTGTGACATTTTGTGATTCTTTAAACAACATTTTTCCTGTAGCTTTCAGCTGAGAAGTAACATGGCATAATGGATACAGAGACATCTGGGTGACTAGTATTCTTACTTTGATTACATGACCCTGCACAAGTTACCTAACTTCTTAGTACTCCGGGCAACTCTCCAAAATTATATATGAAGAGAATCTGCATTGGTAGAATAGATTGCCTTACTCAAGAGTACCCTACATCAATGAAATAATAGGTCTAGGTCCCATCTCCATTTTGCAACTACTAAGGCAATTTAAAATGATATTTTCCAATCATTGAAAAACCGCTTTCTTTCTTCCTCATCTCTACCCCCACTCCAACAGAGTATTAGTTTTGTTTTGTTTTGCAGGGTTAGGTGGGGTCCTAATTATAATAATTCTCTCAACTGAGATGCAGAGGGAAGAATATAAATGCCTCAAATCTGCAAAGCTTGATGTTTTACAATCATATTTCTGTTTTTGTTGTTGTTGGAAATAATGTTATCATGAGTTTCCTAAAATATGTTAGTTCACATTCTTCTCTATACCTCTTGAGTCCTTTGGGATCATAGATAAAAAGCTGGAAAGGAACTTGGGCATTAGCAAGTTCATTAGCAAGTTCCTTATTTTACAGATGACAGAACAGAGACACATAGTGGTGTAGAGACTTGCCCTTGGTTACAAATTGAGTAAGTGTCTGAGGCAGAATTCAGACCAAGATCTCGCTGACCTGTCATCCAGTGCTCTATACTAGGCTGCCTCTTCAGCCTGCAAGTCTTTCTTCCCTTGCTTATTCAAGCTTGTGGTGATAATGTGATTAAGGGTCTTTCCCATCCATTCAATAGGCCTCAAATGGGGCCAGTTAAGAGAGGCCTGATTAGAGGCAGGCCTACAGTTTTGTGATGCCAATCAGTGATCAAAGATCTTTACCATACCCTTTTGCTAAGTAGATGCACCCTTTTGTTGATTGGCTGTGAAGCCCTGGAGCCCTAAAAGACTATTTACACCCAGGAGGTAGCCATTGAGAATTGAGAATTTAGAATCCAGTCCAAGGAGAAGAAAGAACTCCAAGATGACAGAGCTGCAGAAAGGGTGTGCCAGTGAGTGGAGAGAGGAAACCAGGTTGCTGCAGAGACAAGAGAACTGAGGGGGAGAGAATACAAGGAAACAGACAGATAGTATTCATGAGTGTTTGCAGGAAGGCCCCCAGGGGGAAAGGTTACAGGATGACTTGGTTACTTGCTATAATACTGTGTTATAACTTCCTTTTTGCTACATTGAGGTGGGTTTACTGGTTTTGGGATATAATTACTGCTATATCTAATTGAAATTATTGGTCTCGGGCCTTGATCCCCTGGTGTCTAAATAAAAGTTATACTTCCTCTGCCTTCTACCCAGTGAGTTTTTCACATTTTGTGATTCTGAACCATACAGGCATGTTCATGGTCATCCTTGAGGTCATGAATCTTGCCTAACTGATACATTGCTTATACTCAGATCTTTATTATCTTCTCTACACTGTCTCCATCACTCCTTTTAAAATTAAATATAATAGTTTCTTAAGCATTTTAGATGTGTTGTAACCAAAGATCTTAAAGTTCTTTGGGGAAAAATAAAAGCTGTATAAACAGTTTGTCAAAATGGAGCCTGGTACATACATTAATTGTTACAGAATTGAAATAGGGATAGATAAGTGATTTAACCTCAAATCATGTCATCAATGGTAGCAGAAATAGAAGTAATATCTAGAATGTCTGATGTACTTTGTCCCCTTTCTTTTATACATTCTCCACAAGAAGATTGCTTAGCACATGGCCAGAAGGTCAGAAGGTGAAAACAATCACTACTGACTATAATCACTCACTTTCTCTTCTCTTAGGCCTCTGGCAACCAGGCAACCAATTTAAAGGGCTTTTTAAAGCACTTAGCAAAGAACTTATATTTTCATAATTATAATTATTAACAAAATGAGGTCGAGCTATACTTTCTGACTATTGAAGCGAAAAATAATACAAAATCATCTAATGCCTATTCAAATGAGCTAAAGTACAAAAGGGTGGAACTGAAGTCTAAGTCCATCATATTATGACATTGACTGCAAAAAAAATAATAATTGTTATCCTGAACACAAGATAGGAATTGTTTTTAAACTGAAATTGTATACATAGGACTCAGATCCAGGAAGTTAAATTCACTATTAAATAAAAGAGGATTTTTCTACTTAACCAAAGGAACAGTGATAATATTGAAAAAAACCCAAGAAACCAAATATATCTATGTTATTTGTGTATTGTTCTCTATGACATAGAATTTTTGCTTAAGAGACTTTCCTGGTTAACTGGGGAGGCCACAGACTGGCATTCCTTACATGCCTCCCAAAAGCTGGCTCAATAGCTCTCTTCTAGTTATCTTAATTTTGTGGTCCTAAAACTATTCAGTTAGAGGATAAGATCTGGGTGGGGAGATTGTCTTCATTGTTTTTAAAAACAACTACATTTTTAGTAGGGTTTTGTTGTTCTGTCGTCATGCCACTACAAGAAATAAAGACAATTATAGAAAACACAGATAAATATAGTTTCATTTAAAGATGGAAAGAAGCCCATTTTGCTTAAAGTCTTATTTAGCTTTGCAAGTTAGCTGAGTACATACAGTAAAGTTTCATTCTCGTGAAGTAGCTATTACTGCCTTATAAAATGTTTTTTTTTAATTTTTCATTTATCTTTGTATGTATGTATGAAGTATACAAGTATATGTGTGTTTAAAAACAAAAACACATATATGTGTTCTCACTTAATTTTTCCCTCAGCTTCAAGGGATTCCTCTTTGGCAAAGACTGATTCCATTTTTTTAATGTTGCAATTCTCATTTCTTTAGAAATACTTATTTATTTATTTAATATTTTAGTTTTCAGCAGGGCTTTTCACAAGAGTTTGAATTACAAATTTTCTCATCATTTCTACCCTCCAACCCACTCCAAGATGGCACATATTCTAATTGCCCCATTCCCCAGTCAGCGCTCCCGTCTGTCACCCCACTCCCCCCTCATCCCCTTTTCCCTATCTTTCTTGTAGGGCAAGGTAGATATTTATGCCCCATTGCCTGTGAACATTTGCTTTTAAAATGTTGAGTTCCAAATTCTCTCCCATTTTCCCTCCCCATACACCTTCCCTAAGAAGGCAAGCAATTCAACATAGGCCACATGTGTATCATTATACAAAACCCTTCCACAACACTCATGTTGTAAAAGAATAACTATATATTGCTCCTTCCTATTCTATCCCCCTTCATTCAGTTTCCTCCCCTGACCCTCTCCCTTTTTAAAAATGTTTGCATTTTAATTACCTCCTCACCCTATCTGTCCTCCCTTCTATCATCCCACCTTTTTATCTCCTTTCTCCCTCTTTCCTGTGGGTAAGATACCCAATGGAATGTATATGTTATTCCCTCCTTAATTCAAATCCAATGAGAGCAAGATTCACTCATTTCCCCTCACCTGCCCCCTCTTCCCTTCGTACAGGACTGCATTTTCTTGCCATTTTTATGTGACATAATTTACCCCATTCTATCTCTCCCTTTCTCCCTCTCTCAATATATTACTCTCTCATGCCTTGATTTTATTTTATTTTTTTAGATATCATCCTTTCATATTCAACTCATCCTGTGCACTCTGTCTATATATACATGTATATTCCCTGCAGCTACCATAATACTGAGGTCTCATGAATTACATACATCATCTTTCCATGTAGGAATGTAAACAAAACAATTCAACTTTAGTAAGTCCCTTATGATTTCTTTTTCTTGTTTACCTTTTCATACTTCTCTTGATTCCTGTGTTTGAAAGTAAAATATTCTATTCAGCTCTGGTCTTTTCACTGAGAAAGCTTGAAAGTCCTCTATTTTATTGAAAATCCATATTTTGCCTTGGAGCATCACATTCAGTTTTGCTAGGTAGGTGATTCTTGGTTTTAATCCTAGCTCCCTTGACCTCCAGAATATCATATTCCAAACCCTTTGATCTCTTAAGGTACAAGATGCTAGATCTTGTATTACCCTGATTGTGTTTCCACAGTACTCAAATTATTTCTTTCTGGCTGTTTGCAGTATTTTCTCCTTGATCTGGGAGATCTGGAATTTGGTGACAATACGGCTAGGAGTGTGCTTTTTGGGATGTTTTTCAGGAGGCAATATATGGATTCTTTCAATTTCTATTTTATGTTCTGCCTCTAGAATATCAGGGCAATTCTCCTTGACAATTTCTTGAAATATGATATCTAGGCTCTTTCTTTGATCATGGCTTTCAGGTAGTCCAATAATTTTTAAATTATTTCTCCTGGAACTCTTTTCCAGGTCAGTGGTTTTTGCAGTGAGATATTTCACTTTGTCTTCCATTTTTTTCATGGCTTTGGTTCTGTTTTATAATATCTTGATTTCTCATAAAGTCATTAGCTTCTACTTGCTCCAATCTAATTTTTAAGGTAGTATTTTCTTCAGTGGTCTTTTGGACCTCCTTTTTCATTTGGCTAATTCTGCCTTTTAAGGCATTCTTCTCCTCATTGGCTTTTTGGAGCTCATTTGCTCTTTGAGTTAATCTATTCTTAAGGCGTTATTTTCTTGAGTATTTTCTTTTGGGTCTCCTTTGGCAAGTCATTGACTTGTTATTCATGGTTTTCTCACATCACTCTCATTTCTCTTCCCAATTTTTCCTCTACTTCTCTAACTTACTTTTCCAACTCCTTTTTGAGCTCTTCCATGGCCTGAGACAAGTTCATGTTTCTCTTGGAGGCTTTTGATGTGGGCTCTTTGACTTTGTTGCACCATTTTGTACCCCTTTTGGAATAGTTTCAAATTGTTCTCTAGAATAGTTGGACTAGTTTAGAAATGCAAAATGGTCCATTATTGTTCCAACATTTCCATCTTACTTCAATATTTGTACTTTTCTGCCATTTTGGACAATCTAATAATAGTGAGATGGTATCGCTGAGTTGTTCCAATTTGCATTTCTCTAATCAATAGTTATTTAGAACATTATTTCATGTGATTACCGATGTGTTTAATGTCTTCCTTGGAAGACAGCCTATTCATACATTTGACCATTTGTTAAATGGGAGATGGCTTTTATTTTAAATAAAATGGCTCAGTTTGCTATATATTTGAGAAATCAAGGCTTTATCCAGGAAACGTGCTGTATAAATTTCCCCCAGTTTCATATTTTACTTCAAATTTTGGCTGCATTAGTTTTGTTTGTACAAAAGCTTTTAAATATCATATGATGAAAATTATCTATTTTACTTCCTCAGCTACTCTTTATCTCTTTTTTCCATTCCTTTTTAAGATTAATTTATTTTTAGTTTTCAGCATTCATTTCCACAAGATTTTGAATTCCAAGTTTTTAGCTCATATCTCCCCTCCCCCACCCCAACATGGCATGCAATCTGATTACCCCTTTCCTCAGTCTGCACCCCTTCTCTTACCCTCCCTTATCTCCTTCCCCCTTACTTTCTTGTAGGGCAAGATAGATTCCTGATTACCTGTATATCTTATTTCTAAGTTGCAAGTAAAAACATTTTTTAACATTTGTTTGTTTGTTTTTTTTAAATATTGAGTTCCAAGTTCTCTCCCCTTTTCCCTCCCCACTCATTGTCCTTGAGAAGTTAAGCAATTCCATCATGGATTATACACAGGTCAATATACAAAATACTTCCATAATAGTCATGTTGTGAAAGATTAATTGTATTTCCTTCCATCCTATCCTGCCCCTCACATAATCTGTTTTCCCCTTTGACCTTGTCCCTTTACAAAAGTGTTTACTTCTGACTACCCCCTCCCCCAATCTGCCCTCCCTTCTATCATGCCCCCTCTTATTCTTTCCTCCACTACTTTCCCTGTGTTTTTCTTGGCAGTTATACTCTCTAATATTTTATATTATCTGCTGTTGTTTTAAAGGAAATTTCTCTATGTCTTCCTGTTGGATTTTGTTGGTAGTGCATTGACTTGCTGATAATTTATGTGAGTTTATTTTCTATTCTGCCATTTTGCTAAGGTTGTTAATTGTTGTAATTTTTAAAAAATACTATTTTTTTTACTTAATTCTATAGGATTCTTCAAGTATACCATCACACCATATAAACTGCAAAGAGTGGTGCTTTTGTTTCCTCACTACCTGTTCTATTTCCTTTAATTTCTTTTTCTTCTCATTGCTATAAGTAAAATTTCTATATGGTTATAATGGATATCCTTCCTTCACCTCTTATCTTATTGGGAAAGCTTCAATTTTATGGCCTTACAGATGCTGGATCTTGATGTTAGATAGATACTATTTATCATTTTAAGAAAGGCTCCATTGATTCCTATGCTTTCTATTGTTTCTAATGGAGATAGGTGCTGCCTTTTTTCAAAGACTTTTCTGCATCTACATTTGTACTTTGGTATTCTTTAAGGAAATTGGCCTACACTTTTCTTTCTCTGTTTTTGCCTCTTTCCGGCTTAAGTATCCAAAAAAATTTATATCATAAAAATATAGTAGAACTTTTTTTTACAATGTTTTTCAAATAAATTATATAATGTTGAGATTAATTGTTCCTTAAATGTTGGGAGAGTTCACTTACAAATCCATATGGTCCTGGGGATTTTTTTTCTTAGGAAACTTAATGATGGCTTGTTTAATTTCTTTTTCAAAGACAGAATAATTTAAGTGTTCTAGTTCCTCTTGTATTAATCTGGGCAGTATGTATGTGTGTGTGTATGTATATATGTGTGTGTATATATATGTATATATATATATATATGTATGTATATATATGTTAATTTATTTTCAGTGTTCAACAATCATTTCCATAAGTTTTAAATTTTCTAATCTTCTTTCACCTCCCCTCCCCAAGACAGCATGCAATCTGCATTACGCTTTACATATACATTTCTATTAAACATATTTCCACATTAGTCATATAGTATAGAAGAATTAGAAGGAATTGGAGAAACCATGAGAAAGAAAAATAAAAGAAAATTCTGTTTCACTTTGCATTCAGATTCCATAGTTCTTTCTCTGGATATGGATGACATTTTCCAACACGAGTCTTTTGAATTGTTTTAGGTCCTTGAGTTGCTGAGAAGGGCTAAATCTATCAAAGTCAGTCATTTTACACTGTGGCTATTACTGTGTACAATGTCCTGCTGGTTCGCTCACATCACTCTTCATCAGTTCACACAAGTCTTTCCAGTTTTTCCTGAAGTACGCCTGTTCATCATTTCTTATAACACAATAGTATTCCATTACATTCATATACCACAACTTGTCTGGCCATTCCCTAATTGATAGGCATTTCTTCAATTTCTAGTTCTTGGCCACCACAAAGAAATCAGCTATAAATATTTGTTTTTTACATGTGTGTCCTTTTTTTTTCTATTTTTATGATCTCTTTGGCATATAGCACAATAAGCAGTATTGCTGGGTCAAAGTATATGCACATTTTATGACCTTTTGGGCATAGTTCCAAATTGCTCTCCATAATGTTTGGGTCAGTCCAAAACTCCTCCAACCATGTAACAGTGTTCCAATTTTCTCATATCTTCTCCAACATTCATCATTTTCCTGTTTTTTTAATGCTTGACAATGTGATAGGCATGATGTAGTACCTCGGAGTTATTTTGATTTGTGTCTCTAATCAACAGTATTTTAGAGCATTTTTTTCATATGACTATAGATAGCTTTAATTTCTTCCTTTGAAAACTGCCTGTTCATGTCCTTTGACCATTTATCAAATGGGGAATGACTTGTATTCTTATAAATTTGACTCTGTTCTTCATATCTTTTCAAAATGACATCTTTATCAGAGAAACTGGTTGTAAAATTTATTTCCCAATTTTCTGCTTCCCTCCTAATCTTGGTTGCATTGGCTTTGTTTAGGCAAAAACTTTTCAATTTAGGGTGGATCCAAGATGGCGCTGTGAAAGGAAGGAATTCCTGGAGCTCTCTCATAAATACTGTCAGATACATCTAAAAAAACAGAATCTGAGCAGATCTGAGAGAGTTAGAAGCCACTAGTAGATTGAGAGGGGTAGTAGCACTGGGCATGTGCCCTTGCATTTGGCACCAGACCAAACCAACTGGGAACAGCAGAGGAATCCAGCCAGTGAGCCAGTCTGGAAAATTCCTGAGTGAGCAAAATGCAGGCTGAGGGAGGAAGTACCAGCTACGGCTGTAATGCAGCTCCAGGCCTCTCAGCCCAACATGGGAGTCTGTCAGAGCTATAGGAGACACCAGAGCAGAACCTGTGGCAGTGGGAGCAGCTAGCCTGGAGGCCTCCAACTCACAGTCTAAAGGTTTGAAACTTGCCTTCTTGAACTTCTGAGAGCCATGATGTCCAGGTAAAATGGTTATCATTCCTCCCTTCAATAAACCTGGAGAACACTCCCATGGGAGAAACAGGGGAGCCAGAAGTGGGGCTTTAGTAGCAGAGAAGTTGGGAAGAGGGTCCTTCCTGTGGTGGTGGAAGGAGACTAGTGCAGAGAAAGAGGTATCCTAGCAGCCCTCACCTCAAAAGAACAAAGAGGGCAACTGGGCTCCAGGGGGTGGAGCTAACTAACATCAATGCCAGGACCCCAGACTTGTCTGATGAAAGGACCAGAGATCAATGGAAAATTTGATCTACCAATACACAACTCAAGAGAGACATCAAAAGGTAAACAGGAAAAAACCTAGTTAATCAAAAAGACTAATTAGTTACATCCTTATATAGAATTATTTTGTTTTAAATAAGTTTTATAAATATGTCAATCTTGAGAATAATATAGTTATTATGACAATTGAAAGAGATATTCATAGACTGTGGGTGTCAGCATAAAATAACTGATATAATGATAAAACATATAATCAAGAGATATAAAGGGATGGTTCTGGGACAAGAGTTAAGGAAATAGTAGAAAAGGGTAAATTACATAACATGAAGAGGCACAAAAACATATTATACTAGAGGGAAAGAAGGAAAGGAGAAGAGCACTATTTGAGCTTTACTATCATCAGATTTAGTTCAAGATAGGGATAACATACCTGGTAGGTATAGAAATCAAATGTGTCCAAGAGGCAGTAGCAGGGGAAAGGGGAAAGAAAAGGGAGGGGGTGGTCAGAATGGAGGGAAGAAGTAGCAAGGGGAAAAAGGTAAGACAAGGGAGGGGAAACAAAAGGGAGGGTAAATTGAGGAAGGCAGGTGTCAAAAGTAAAACTGTTGAGGAGTGGAAAGGAGAAGGCAGAAATAAAAGCACAAATGGGGCGAAAATAGGATGGAGAAAAAACACAGATAGTAATCATAACTGTGAATGTGAATGGGATGAACTCTCCCACAAAACAGAAGAGGATAGCAGAATGGTTTAAAATCATCATTGTACAATATGCTGTTTGCAAGAAAAACATTTGAAACAGAGGTATATACATGGGGTAAAGGTAAAAGGCTGGAGTAGAATATATTTTGGTTCATCTAAAGTAAAAACAAACAAAAAAACAAACAAAAAAAAAACAGGGGTAGCAATCCTGATCTCAGACAAAGCAAAAGAGAAGTTAGATATAATTAAAAGAGATAAGAAAGGACATTATATCTTGCTAAAAGTCACCATAAACAATGAAGGAATATCATTATTTAACATATATGCACCAAGTGGTATAACATGCACATTCTTAGAGAAGAGGTTAAGGGAGTTACAGGAAGAAATAGACAGCAAAACTGTAATAATGGGAGACCTCAACCTCCCTCTCTCTGACCTTGATAAATTTAACCTCAACATAAACAAGAAAAAAGTTAAGGAGGTGAATAGAAGTTTAGAAAAGACAGATATGATAGCGCTCTGGAGAAAACTGAATGGGGATAAAAAGGAATATACTTTTTTCACAGTCTGACATGGCACATACTCAAAAACTGACCATGTACTAGGGCACAAAAACCTCACAGTCCAGTGCAGAAAGGCAGAAGTAGTCAAAGCATCCTTTTCAGATCATGACACAAGAAAAAATATTTGCAATAAAGAACCATGCAAAAACAAACTAAAAATTGATTGGAAGCTAAATAATCTAATTTTAAAGAATGATTTGGCCAAAGAACAAATCACAGAAACAATTGATAACTTCATTCAAGACAATGACAATGATGAGACAACATATCAAAACTTATGGGATGCAGCAAAAGCACTTCTTAGGGGAAGTTTTATATCTCTCAATGATTTCATGAATAAAAAAGAGAAAAAGGAGATCAATGAATTGGGCATGTAACTGAAAAAGCTAGAAAAAGAACAAATTGAAAATACCCAATTAATTACCAAATTAGAAATACTGAAAATCAAAGGAGAGATTAATAAAATTGAAATCAAGAAAGCTATTAAATTACTAAATTAAACCAAGAATTGTTTTATGAAAAAAACAATAAAATTGATAAACCTTTGATTAAAAAAAGAAGAAAATTAAATTACCAGTATCAAAAATGAAAATATTGAATTCACCTCCAAAGTAGAGGAAATTAAAATAATAAATAGGAATTATTTTGCACAGTTGTAAGCACATAAATGTGACAACCTTAGGGATATGGATGAATATTTACAAAAATATAAATTGCCCAGGTTAACAGAAGAGGAAGCAAAATATCTAAATATCCCCATATCAGAAAAAAAGAAATTGAGCAAGTTATCAATGAACTCCCTAGGGAAAAATCTCCATGGACTAGTGGTTTTACATGTGAATTCTATGAAACATTTAAAGAGCAATCAATTCATATACTTTATAGACTATTTGGGAAAATAGATGAAGGAGTCCTACCAAGTTCTTTTTATGACAAAAATATGGTATTAATCCCCAAACCTTGAAAAGTCAAAACAGAGAAAGAAAATTATATATCAATTTCCCCTTGTGAATGTTGATGCAAAAATGTTCATACCCTTTGATCCAGCAGTACCATTTCTAAGGCTGTATCCCAAAGTGGTCTCACAAGTGGGAAAAGGACCTGTATGTACAAAAAATATTTATAGCAGCTCTTTTTGTAGTAGTAAAGAACTGAAAATCAAGGGGCTGCCCATCAATTGGGGAATGGCTTAACAAGTTGTGGTATATTAATGTAATGGAATACTATTGTTCTATAAGAAATGGGGAAGATATGTACTTCATAATAACCTGGAAAAACCTACATGATATAATGCTGAGTGAATGGAGGAGAACTAGGAGAACATCATACACAATGAGAGATATATGGATTCTGTGATGACTAACCATGATAGACTTCATTCTTCTCAGCGATACAAGGTTCAAAGGCAACTCCAAAGGACTCATGATGGAGAGAGCTATCTACATCCAGAGAAAGAACTATGGAGTCTGAATGCAGATTGAGGCAAACTGTTTGCTCTCCTTTTTTTTCTCCTTTTTTGTTTCTTTTTGTATCTTCTTTCTCATGATTCAGTCCACTGGTCACAATTCCTCTTTACAGCTTGACTATTGTGTAAATAAATTTAATGCAAAGTTATATGTAGAAGATATTGCTGATTCCATGCCATCTGGGGGAGAATGGGGGAGGGGGAGGAAGATAATCTGAAACTCAAAATCATGTGCAACTGAGTTTTGTAAACTAGTAATAAAAATCTTAAGAAAAGAAAACTAATTAGATTTCCAATTTATATACAAATTATATCAAACTCATCTACATTCTGTTGGGAAAAAAAACTTTTCAATTTAATATAATCAAAATTACCCATTTTGCAATTCATAATGTTCTCTATCACTTGTTTGGTCATAAATACCTCCATTCTCCATAAATCTCTCAGATAAACTATTATTTGCTCCTCTAATTTGCTCATAGTATGCATCTTTATATCTAAATTGTGAACCCATTCCAATTTTATTTGGTGTATGGTGTCAGATGTTGGTCTATGACCAGTTTCTGCCATACTATTTTCCAGTTTTTCCATCAGTTTTTGTCAAATAATGAGTTCTTATCCCAGAAGCTGGGATCTTTGGGTTTACCAAACAGTACATTATTATAGTCATTGACTACTGTATCTCATGTACCTAACTTATTCTACTGATGCTCCCCTCTATTTCTTTTTTTTAATGTACTTTTACATTTCATTGCATTAACATTTTCTCCACTACTTTTTTTTTTAGGGGGGGGAGGAGGGAAGGCAGGGCAATTTGGGTTAAGTGACTTACCCAAGGTCACACAGCTAGTAAGTGTGTCAAGTGCTTGAGGCTGGATTTGGACCCAGGTCCTCCTGACTCCAGGGCTGGTACTCTACTCACTGTGCCACCTAGCTGCCCCACCCCTCTATTTCTTAGCCAGCACTATATAGTTTTGATGATTGTTACTTTATAATACAATTTAGGATCTGTTATACCTAGGCCATCTTCCCTAGCATGTCTTTTCATTAATTCCCTTGATATTCTGGACCTTTTTTTCTTCCAGTTGATTTTTTTAAGAAAAAAATGTAGAAATTATAATATACTTGGGAGTCTACCTGCCAAGACAAAATCTGAACACAATTACAAATTACGTTAATAAAAGACGGAAGCATCAGATCAATGAACTGAACATGCAACTATTTTTTTTGAAAAAGAACAAATTAAAACTATCTAATTAGTCATCAGAATGAATTTATATATTTTTGGGAAGTACAAAAGAACAAAGGACGGGAAACATGAGACAGAATGAGTAGTTACAAAGTCTGAAGTGTCACAGATGGCGGAAAACAATAAAATTTGAGGAGAGTCATGATTGTAGGACTAGTTGACAACTGTCTCTTTTTTGAACATCTGTAGATCACAATCAGAGCCAAAAGCAGAACAGCAATTGCTATAATTGCTATCATAAGACACTGTGTATTGTTTTGATCTATCATTGAGAACCTGGGAACTCTCCTATGATGGCACTGGTATAGCAAGTATGTGCAAAAAGTTCTTGGGAGCCCTTCTCATTCAAGACTTTACAGCATGGTGGATTACTACAGAAACTATCATTTCAAAGTTGAGAGCTGCTGAGATTGAATAGACCTATGGCATCCATATTGGAGGTGAACTTTGTTTGTCCTGTTGGCAGGTCATTGGACCAGATGATTCTTCTCACCGTGTTTACTGGTGTTACTTGGCAGATTATGCTGCCATTTTCCTTGGAGATTGTAAGAGAGTCTGAAACATGTAGTGTAGTGAATTTAATTGAGGATCATCAGCTTGAAAGAAGCCACCAGTAAGTTCCATGATGGGAAAATTGGGTGCTCTGAATCACCGTGGCTTCTTGGTTTTTAAATTTGAGGTGTATCACATACTGAAAGGGAAACTCTCCTGATGTTGTCATGCTGAAAGGGAGTTGTTTATCATCTTTCTTGTCATTATGAAGATACAATTATATGCCATCAAAGTCCATGGTGCTGCTGCAGATTATTTCAACCTGGTCATTTTTGCAAACAGATACTCCTTTCTGGCATTTGAACTTTGCAAACTGAATTTTCTGCGGGATTTAAAACAGAGAAGAGCCAAAGGGCCTCAGTGATTCTCAGTAAGAAGCCAAAAGTCATCAGGTCTGATCAGCAAGTGGAGATGATGTTGTATCAGGCCTCAGGAGTGAGTCTTCTTTGTCCCTGGTTCTCCAGACACCTCCTGGGCATGAGAAAAACAAAAAACAAAACCCTGAAGTTTGACTTCCTTAAGTGGGTGGGTCTGGCAAGCAGTATCTTTTTTCCACAGGAAAAGCAGTGTTCTTCAGGTATGCCAGCACAGAGTGGGAAGATGAGACCCATTCACCCCTCTTCACACAACTCAAGCGAAAAATTCCCCTACCCCAGCTCCCAGAATAATTTTGATATTATTTTTTTCTAGATCTATAGAATTGTTTTTGGTAGTTTGATTGGTATGGCACTGAATATGTAAATTAATTTAGGTAGAATTGTCATTTGTATTATATTAACTCAGCCTTCCCATGAGCAGCTGATGTTTGTCCTGTTACTTAGATCTGCTTTTATTTTTTTGTGAACAGCAGTATATATTTTTTACAAATATTCATTCATTTCAGTTGGATTGTCCATTTTACTGGAATGTAATTAAGCCAAATCCCTCTTAATAATTGCTTTATTTTCATCTTTATGGCTGTATATTCACCCATCTTACTTTTGAGACAAGTAATTTGATTTTCTTCTTCTTCAATTAAATTAACCAATGTTAGATCTAATTAACATTTTTGATATAATAAGCTTCTAATTTTCTTTATTAACTCAGTTTTATTTTTACTGTTAATTTTATTAATCTCTCCTTTGATTTGCAGGATTTCCAATGTGGTTTTTAATTAGAGATTTTTAATTTGTTATATTTCTAGTTTTTTTTTCCTTTTATTTTCATTCCAAATTTATTGCTTTGTTCTTTCTTCTAATGATATATTCATTTAGAGAGTTTAAATGTTCAAGTAGGTACTACTGTGATGGCACCTCTCAAATCTGAGAATGTTGACTCTTTGTTATCATTCTCTTTAATGAAATTATTAATTATTTCTATTTTTTGTTCTTTGACCCATTCATTATTTAGGATTTATTTTTTTAATTTTTAATTAAAAAAATTTTAATTGATTTTTAATCTATGCTTCCATATTTTTATTTGTATTACAATCTGAAAAAAATACATTTAATAGTTCTACTTTTCTGCATTTGATTATGAGGGTTTCATGCCATTATACAAGATAAATTTTGTAAAAGTGCCATGTACAGGTGAGAAAACATAAAAATATCTTTGTATTCCCACTCAGTTTTCTCCAGAGGTCTATTATGTCTAAATTTTCTAAAATTCTATTCTTTTCTCTTACTGCTTTCTTATTTATGTTATGGTTAAATTTATCTAGCTCTGTTCAGTCCTTCACTAGTACAGTTTTACTGTCTATTTTGTCCTGCAAATCACCTCCTAACTCACCCCTTCTTAAAAGTGGTAGGTCCACAGTTATTGTACATTCTGTTTCAACTTTTTCCAATGTATTGATTTGATGTGCTGATTTTTCTTCTTTTTCTTTTTTGTCTTCAAAAATTCTATTTGTTATATGGAATGGCTCTCTGGGAGGCAGAGGAGAGAAATACTGTGGACAACTCTGAACATGTAAAATACTAATGTTTTTTTTTTTAATTTCTAAAAAAAACCTCTGTATATTGAGTTTTGATAAGTTGCAACTAGTCTTTTATGAGTTTTATCTTCTGTAGAATTCTGGGATTTTATTTGTTCTATAAAATGTACAGGAAAATGTGTACAGTACAATTATGTCATTGTCTATTACTGTACAGATTTGTATCTTCACCATGATGGTGTTTATTACATCATATCTATTGGAGCATAATTTGAATAGAAATCTTGCTACAATGTGCCATGCCTATAGTATTTATCTGGGCCTATATTTCAAAACACTTTTTATCTGCAAGTAACTTCAGAGATTACCTAATTAAGAAAATGAATTCCAGAGAGGTAAACTAACTTGTCTTGGGCCACAGAGAAAGAGAATGCTAATGTCTGACTCTAAGTTCAGTATTTATTCCACTAGAATATCTTAGCACTCTGGATAAGTGGTATTATATAACTTCCCTCACCCTTTCCCTGTCCATACTTTTTTTTTTGTTTTAAGGAAAATTAAAGTAGGAATTCAAATTTATTTTTCTTTCCTTAAACATCAGTTTGTGTAAATAAATAAGAATTATTTTTAAATGTATTTGCTTGGAATGTAGAGTTTATGAATTTATACCTCTATACCATCTTTCCATTAAACTAAAAGACCAGCCCTTAGACCTCTGATCCGTGATGACCTAAATTCCATCAGCCATGATTGCAGTTTTGTGGGAAGAAATCAAGATGATGTAGCCACATTGGAATTTGTATTGGAACAGTCTGTATAGCTCACTTTCTTTTCCTTCCCCCCAATTCAAAACAAATACTTATTGAATGCCTATATTTCAAAAATTCCATTTGTGATTTAACATAAATACTAAGATAAATGAGATATGTTAGTTGCCTTCAAGTTTCTTGGGCAAGAAGGGTAGATAAGATCTATGTGTGATTGATTTCAATACAAATCTGAATATGAGTTCATTGGAGAGGTGTTGGTATAGTTCTTTGGCAGTTCTGAAGAAGAGTGATTAGTAATGGCTGAAGGACTATAGGATGGTTTTGCAGAGTAAATAATGCCTGAATCTGGAACTTCAAGGATAGGAATAATTTCAAAAGAAAAATATTGAAAGGGAAAAGATGTACACAACATCTATTTCATTAATGATATAGGTGACTGAATGAGCAAATGCATGGGAGAGAGAGTAAATGAAATAGCAATAATAATAACTATCTTTATGATTTTGCTTTAAAATCAAAGGTATATTACATGTACTATAATGTGTGAATATCACAAGAATTCCATGAGCTAAACACTATATCATTATCCCTTTTAATATAAGATAATTTACATCTGTTTTTCCACAAGACAATGATATGTAGATATTCATGGCTATTTTGCACTCAGATAACTAGAAAGTCATATCAATAACCTGAGACAACCAAGTCTCAAGGATGTGTATTGGGAATCAAGATGGGATCTTAGCACTTATTCAACCAAGTGCCCTTGAAGAGTTTGGCCTTTGTTTCCTTGATTAAATTAGGAGTCCTTGATGACCTCCTTGCCTCAAGGGAAAGCCTAGTTTACATGGGTTTGGGTGACATGTTTGTGACATCAGAAGCTTTTAGACCACTTGGGTTTAAGTCACATTTTTGTGACAATTTTAGGTCACATGGGTGAGTTGCATGTGTGACTCACCTTTGATCCTGAACAAGATATATAAAACCAGGAGTTGGCTTTCTTTCTTTTTTTGGAGCTCTGAGCTATAGCAGTAGGGATGAGTGACTCTGGGCCAGCCATTGTCGAGCTCCTGGCTGGACCCAGATTTTAGTAAGTATGAATTTTATTTGGTCTGTTTATAAATGTATGTTTGCAATATGTTTGTATTTGCTCTGAAGTTCAGGGTGCTGTCTTTTTCCCCTGAACTAAGTGAATGATATTTGTATGCTGGATTAAAGTAAGATGGTTAACCCCTTAATGCTTCTTTCCTTAGTAAAGCAGATCAAAAGAACCGGGGCTTGCAGCATTCTGTGAGCTGGTTGTTGATGGTTTTACACCCCTACAGCAGCTGCTAGCTGGATTGTTGAAACAGGATGGTATCACTATTTTAGGGGGAAAAAAGAAGTCTATCTTGCATGGGGGTAGGGGTTAGTATATTTCTCCTACTACAACTCCCCTCCACACATTCTACATTCCATTTAACTGAACTTCTAGGAATTCTTTGATCTTATAGTACACCCTCCTGTGTCCATGTTTTCATGTCATTCACCGTACCTGAAATGCTTTCCTTTTACATATCCACATTCTGAAGTCTTTCTTGTATGCCCAGAACCTAATATAGTGTTTTTGTCCATAGTGAATTTGTTGAATGAAAATTAAATTAAAGAACAAACCAGATGATATCTAAATTCTTATAATATGATATGCTATGTAAGTTTGGGGAAGAGGATGGAAATGGCTCAAAAATAAATTTTCATATGTACTATAGTACTTTACTCTCTTTTTTCCTGAAGCTCTATCATTTGAGTTTTGTAAATACTCTCTTGTTATTTTTTCAGGTGATCATTTTGAAATTGGTGACTCAGTAGCTTTAAGAATGTAAGAAAAGCATATTGTGTTAATTTCTACAATCCATGTTTTAAAGGCTTCATAGTAATTGCCAATATGAATGCATGTGATAAGCTAGAGGTCTTTTACTTGTCTTCTGTCATCTTAATGGTAAAACTCATCTTTAATAAGTCTGTTACGATGAAAGATCTGGCTTCAAAATAAGCAGGATTAACATTCTGCATTTGAAAGAAAAAGGAGAAAATTAGGTAGCTTGCCTTTGTTTGGAAGCAAGGGCTAGAAAGAGGAAGGATGATATAAACAAAATACCTGGATCAGCCCAAGGATTTAACTGGAAAATAATTAGGGACTTAGGGGAAAATCTGGTTCTTGTTATTACCATTTTATAATGACTCCTCTTTCAGTCCCCTATTTCCAAAAGTGATTGCATGAAAATGTTCATGACAGTAGGATTTTAAAGCTTCCATATGTACCCTGTATCACTCATCCCTGAAAAAGTATAAAATATAAAACTTATTTAGCACAATAGGAAACAGATACTGAAATTACCCTATATGAAACTTTTAATTCACTGACTTTTTTTGTTTCTCTCTTTTCTAAATCTTTTCATCTGTTTAATGCAATTCACCATTTCTTATCTCTACAATAATTAACTGAAAAAGTTATAAACAATGGGCATTTAGTAGGCATTTGCTGAATTAATAAAGGAATGTACTGATACTTTAAAATCCAGAAAAAATATTAATTGTTCCCTAGCTTCTTTTCTCCAATGTCAACCTTAGCCCTCCTTCAATTGTGCGATAGATTCTCTAAATATCCAAAACCTCTGCCTCTGTTGAGGAAACATAGAAGTAATCTTAAGCAATCTCCTTCAAAATGAAAAACAGAACAATAAAATTAAAAGAATATTTCAAGGAACTGATGGAATTCCCTTCTCCAGATCCTGAGAACAAACATACTCAAACCTCTTCAATGCTGGTTTGTGTTTCATTTCTATACTTGCAAACTATGAAGCTGTCTGTTACATCAAAAGCCAACAATATGAGGACCAAGAAGCTAAGTTAACTTGGCTAAAATTACTTGTCAACATGTTAGTGCTGCATAATAAGCCCCTAACATGGCAGCAATCCCCAAAGATTTTGAAAAAGAATATCATACATAAAGCATTTGAGAGACACCTAAGGAGTGTTAGTAGGTCACATCATGTAACCAATGATGAATTTTGAAGATTAACACCAAGCCTAGATATAGAGTGCACTGTATAAATGTTTTGCCTATCTAAAACTTGTCATCAGAGAAATTTATGATAGGAAAAGAAGATAGACTAATTGTTTTGTCATCTCTTGATGGCTGACAACTCAAGTGCTCTAATAGTATCCTCATAATGTCAGGAAAAGGCAAGGAAGGCAGTAATTGAAAGTCTTGTGATTCACATATGGAAAGATATGGACAAGAACAATAGAATTGGCCAAAATGCATCAGTGACAACCTGCATCATCGGATGTAAGTCAATGACATCATAGACACATGTGAATATTTGAACATGACATATGGATAAGTGGTGGAAAGTAGGATCAAGTGAAATTTGATTCTCCAAAAGAAACAAAAAGTGGTTAGAAAGATTTGGCCAATACATTCTTGAATTATTAACTGTTAGGTGGTAAGGCAGAATATAAATAAAATATGTAAAATAATATAGTGATGAGTACTTTTTGACAGTTATAATGAGTAACCTATATAAAGAATAAAAAGAAACAATAAATCATTAACATTTTATGAACCACAGATTTTCCTGCTAGGTATAATTATGAATGATCCTCGATATCAGGCTCCATTACATAAATTAATCAAATTTGAAGTTGGAAAGGTTTACTATAGATTTTTAGACATGATAAACATGTAATTTACTCTGTTAGAAGGAAAATTTGACCAATTAATATCAGCATCTTCTCTGCAACTTGTAATCTTAGAGAGTTGCCTGGGCAGTGAAAAGTTAGTCCAGGGCTGAACAGATCATCTGTCACAAAAGCAAGATTTGAACTCGGGTTGGCTCTTTTATCTCTGTCTTACCTTTATAAAAAGCAATGGAGAGTAGGGAGTATATTGAACTTACTTAAACATGTGTATTGAATCAATACCCTCTTTTTTTCTCCAGCTTATCAAGATCATCCTTAAAATGTGATACTTTTTTTTTAAAATTCCATATCTACTCTCCGTAGTACAAAGTGATGGAATTTCGATATTCCTCATTTTATAAATAAACATTTAATATAACAAAGTGGCTAGAGAGGTGTCCTAAGAGCGAGGAAAACCTGAGTTATTGTCCTGCTCTTGACACATACTAACTGTATGACTCAATCTATGAGTACTCTAAGAAATTCTCTAAGAATGTAAGTTGCAGAGAAAGTGGTTACGTGAATTTCTAAAGGTAGTTTTCTAATCTGGCAGTTCTTTAAAGCAGTCAGAGCATAGGTCTAGTTAACCTCCCTCTGAAATATTGCATTAGGGTTTTTTTATTTGTTTTTTTGTTTTTGGTAGACATTACACAATGTTGAGTCAGATTGAGCTTATGAATCATTGAAGTTCCTTAAACTTTGTCCTGTTTCTCTCACAAATAAACTGATTTGCAGACATGAAACACACTTTAAATTATAGGTTGATAAACTTAAAGCTTAGCTTATTTCTGATATAATTCTAAAGTTGATCATTAAAGTGATGGCTTGTGATGAGCAGTTAGATGGGGTTGTGGTGAGGATGTGGTGATCAGTAAGATCCAGAATGTATTTGTTAATGAAAGACTTATATCATGCCAAACTAATAATTTTTCTTCTTTTTTTTCCCTTTTTTGACAAGGATACTGTACTGAGATATAGGGTAAGCATTATGGACATAATATATTAATGCTGAAAAAGAGAATTTAATAAAGATACTTCAAGATATTCCAGTAGACAAAATGGAGAGATTTAGAACAGAACAAATAGATAAACTAATAATTGGGAAATGACTGAATGAAAAAAAAAAGTATTGATAAATGGATTGGTGGCAACATGCAGGACTCTACACTGTAGAATGTAAACTACAGGGTTTTGCTGTTGATCCTATTCCATTCAAAAATAGTATCAATGAAGTTATAATGATATGAAGTTTGGATATGATGTGAAAAGTGTAGGAATATCTAATACAATGGGGATCAAACTCAGATTCAAGGGAATCCTTGAAAAAAAAAGGGAACAGAAAGAGTATGATATTTCAATTCATTTCTTTCTTTCCTTCCATTTTTACAAGTGGCAACTAGTCCTTATTGTTGCTCCCTTTCCCTGTTCCCCTACCAAAAGATAAAATCAGAGATAAATGATAGAGGCAAAATTACAAGGTGTAGTTGAGCATTTGTCAGTCAATAGGTGAAAAGAGCTTGAGGAAACAACCTTTTTTTGCCCCAAAACTATTTACTCAGTATCTCCTACTATTTGTATGTCATTGCATTGAATGCTGTACGTCATAATATACATTTATTTAAATGAATCAAATTAATTCGAATTGATAGAAAGACAAATAAGTATGTCTCTTGCTTTATGGATCTTACTATCTTGAAGGAGAGATGATCAGATAACAACACAGATAACTCTAATACAAGGTAATACACAGTAAATACAAATATATAGGTAGAAGGTTGTGTGGTTGTTCAAAAGAGGGAAAAAGATCTTGACCAGATTTTGGGATAAAGAAAGGCCTAAATAGATAAAAATAATTAGTGTGAGTGTGTCTGTGTGTGTGTGTGTGTGCATGCGTGTGTGTTTGTGTTAGCAGACAGCACTACATGTTATACAAATGACATGAACAAGAGGAAAAATATGTTGTGAAGCTTACTACTGGATTAGGGGAAAACATGACTAATCCAATTTGGTTAGAATATAAGGAACAGTAGGAAACAAAATTAGAAAGATACTTTGGAGTCAGACCATAAAGGGATGTTAATACCAGATTAAGGAATTTGGATTTTATTTTATAGATATTGTTATTGAGCATGGGACTGACCTGACCAGAACTGTGTTGTAGGACAATTAATTTTATGTTGTTTTGTAGAATGAGCGGAAGAGAAGAGAGTTTTGGAGAAAGAAATTTTTTTAATTTTTTTTTTAATTTAAGTTTATTTACTTAACATATTTGGTTTTCAGCATTGATTTTCACAACAGTTTGAATTACAAATTTTATCCCCATTTCTACCCTCCCCCCCACTCCAAGATGGCATGTATTCTGGTTGCCCTGTTCCCCAGTCAGCCTTCCTCTCTAACACCCCCCTCCCCTCTCATCCCATTTTCCCTTCCTTTCTTGTAGGGCAAGATAAATTTCTATGCCCCATTGCCTGTGTATCTTATTTTTTAGTTGCATGCAAAAACTTTTTTTTTGAACATCTGATTTTAAAACTTTCAGTTCCAAATTCTCTCCCCTCTTCTCTTCCCACGCACCCCCCCTAAGAAGTCGAGCAACTCAACCTAGGCCACACATGTATCATTATGTATAACCCTTCCACAATACTCATGTTGTGAAAGGCTAACTACATTTTGCTCCTTCCCAACCCATCTCGCTTTATTGAATTTTCTCCCTTGACCCTGTCCCCTTTCCAAAGTGTTTGTTTTGATTACCTCCACCCCCATCTGCCCCCCCCCTCCATTATTCCCCCCCTTTTATTTTTTTTTTATCTTCTTCCCCCTTCTTTCCTGTGGGGTAAGATACACAACTGAGTATGTATGGTATTCCCCCTCAGGCCAAATCTGAAGAGAGCAAGATTCACTCATTCCCCCCTCACCTGCCCTCTCCCCTCCTCCCACAGAACTGCTTCCTCTTGCCACCTTTATGTGAGATAATCCACCCCATTCTATCTCTACCTATCTCCCTCTCTCAGTATGTTGCACTCTCAACCCTTAATTTCATTCTATTTCTTTTAGATATCTTCCCTTCATCTTCAACTCACCCTGTGTCTGCTCTCTCTCTGTTACATATATATATATATATATATACACACACACACACACATATAAACACACACACACATATATATATACACATACATACATACATATACACATAGATATATACATACATATACATTCACTTACATATATACCTAAACATATATATATGTGTATAAATATATGTATGTGTATAAATATATGTATGTGTATATATATATATATGTATGTATATATATATATATATATATATATATATATATATATATATATATGCATATTCCTTTCAACTACCCTAATACTGAGGTCTCATGAATCATACACATCATCTTTCCATGTAGGAATGTAAACAAAACAGTTCAACTTTAGTAAGTCCCTTGCAATTTCCGTTTCTTGATTACCATTTCATGCTTCTTTTGATTCTTGTGTTTGAAAGTCAAATTTTCTATTCAGTTCTGGTCTTTTCACTGAGAAAGCTTGAAAGTCTCCTATTTTATTGAAAGTCCAAATTTTACCTTGGAACATGATACTCAGTTTTGCTGGGTAGGTGATTCTAGGTTTTAATCCTAGCTCCATTGACCTCATGAATATCGCATTCCAAGCCCTTCGATCTCTCAATGTAGAAGCTGCCAGATCTTGGGTTAATCTGACTGGGTTTCCACAATACTCAAATTGTTTCTTTCTGGCTGCTTACAGTATTTTCTCCTTGATCTGGGAGCTCTGGAATTTGGCGACAATATTCCTAGGAGATTTCTTTTTGGATCTACTTGAGGAGGCGATCGATGGATTCTTTCAATTTCTATTTTGCCCTGTGGCTCTAGAATATCAGCGCAGTTCTCCTTGATAATTTCTTGAAAGATGGTATCTAGGCTCTTTTTTTGATCATGGCTTTCAGGTAATCCAATATATTTTAAATTATCTCTCCTGGATGTATTTTCCAGGTCAGTGGTTTTTCCAAGGAGATATTTCACATTGTCTTCCATTTTTTCATTCCTTTGGTTCTGTTTTATAATATCTTGATTTCTCATAAAGTCACTAGCTTCCACTTGCTCCAATCTAATTTTTAAAGTAGTATTTTCTTCAGTGGTCGTTTGGACCTCCTTTTCCATTTGGCTAATTCTGCCTTTCAAGGCGTTCTTCTCCTCATTGGCTTTTTGGAGCTCTTTTGCCATTTGAGTTAGTCTGTTTTTTAAGGTGTTGTTTTCTTCAGTGTATTTTTCAGTATTTTTTTGGGTCTCCTTTAGCAAGTCATTGACTTGTTTTCATGGTTTTCTCACATCCTTCTCAGTTCCCTTCCCAATTTTTCCTCTACTTCTCTAACTTGCTTTTCCAAATCCTTTTTGAGTTCTTCTATGGCCTGGGGCCAGTTCATGTTTTTCTTGGAGGCTTTTGTTGTAGGCTCTATGACTTTGTTGTCTTCTTTAGGCTGTATGTTTTGGTCTTCTTTGTCAGCAAAGAAAGAATCCAAAGTCTGAGACTGAATCTGGGCTTGTTTTCGCTGCTTGGCCATATTCCCAACCAACTAACTTGCCCCTTGAGTTTTTCAGTGGTGTATGACTGCTTATAGACTAATGAGTTCTATGTTCCACGTTTGGGGGGGAGGTGCTAGCTCTGTCAGACCCGCACTACTCTTTCCCCAAGAACCCCCAGCAAGGTCTGGGCTTAGATCTTTAGCAGGCTGTTGCACTCCTGCTCTGATCTGCCACTTAATTCCTCCCACCAGGTGGGCCTGGGGCCAGAAGCAGCAGCAACTGTAGCTGCCCCACCTCCGCTGCCCCTGGGGCTGGAAGCTGAACTGCTAACTCCTTCCACTCCCGCAGCTTTTCCCACTAACCTTTTCCGCAGTCTTCGGTGTTTGTGGGTCGAGGGGTCTGGTAACTGCTGCAGCTCACATATTCAGGGCGCTAGGGGCCCCATCCGCCCGACTCCAAGTTTGGTTGTTCCACGCTACTCAGGCTGGGCTCTGCTCCACTCCGTTCCCAGCTCCCAGCTCCTTGTGGAATAGACCTCACCCAGAGACCATCCAGGCTGTCCTGGGCTGGAGCCCTGCTTCCCTCTGCTGCTCTGTGGGTTCTGCCATTCTAAAATTGGTTCAGAGCCATTTTTTTATAGGTTTTTGAAGGGACTCGGTATGGAGCTCATTCTAGTCCCTGCTTACCAGCCGCCATCTTGGCTCTGCCCCCCAAGAAAGAAATTTTTATCCAAGTCTTTTCATAAACCTGTCAAAATAGATACATGCAACATACTTGTTTTGTGATTACACAAAAATGTATGTTTTAGTATTTCAGTAGTAATGTAAATAAAGTTTTAGGATTATAAGGGTAATGTTCTTGTAGTGACAGATGTATAAATAGCATGGATAAATTTCATCCTTATTCTTATCCATATATCAATTTGAAGGAAGCTTAGAAGTCATCTCTTCTAACATCTCACTCTGTATGAAGTCGTTGATTTAACGTGCCTTGCACACAAGTCAAACTAATTATCTTCTGTGCATGTGAATTCTCCCAATAGGTTGTAAACCTTATTTTCTTTGCAGAGTAGACTATAAAATGATTATGTCAAAACTATGCCCTCGTATGTCTTAAAATACAAGATCGGAACAAACAATTGAGAAAAAAAGGTTAGTGATACATAAGTGAAAAAGGCAGTAGTTATAATTATTGCAAACCCTATTATAACACATTATTACAGGATTCAGATTGATTAAGTCAAATCCTGTGTCCTAAAACAGAATGATCTACTGTAAAAGCCTAATATATCACAGCTGGGCTAAAATTTGTTAGTTCTGCTCACTGACAATATTTTTATAAAGAGGGCATAGGATATTTTGAAATATCAAATGTTCCATTAATCAGATGACATGTTCTGGCATTCAGACAAATCAGAGAATAAATTCCATACAATTAAATATGCAGTCAACAGTTGTGACCACAAGGAAGTAATTTAGAAATAATTTCACATTTATTATATTGAAATAGGCAGTAACACCAAGAATCCCATCATAGGAGTATGCCTCATATATCAAAGAATTTTGGAACCAAATTATAACCTTTTGAGAGAATTCTTGTTTGCTTATTATTTGCTTTTGTTTGTTATAATTTTAACATTATTTATTGAGCACTTTTTTCTACCTACAGTTATACTAATTGAGATTGGAAATATCATATAACATAAAATATGGTTGGCACCTGATTTTAAGATAATCACATGCTGAGTGGAGAGACAAAATTTAATTTCCTTCGGCTCAGTTCACTTTAATTCTATTTAACAAATATGTGTGAAATGTACACTACATACAAGGTACTAAGTGTTGGAGGCTCACTGAGGGATATAAAATAATATATGCTGTATGATCCCCGACTTCACTTGACTGTACTCAAAATATATAGAGAAGATTATGTGTACTATTGATAATAAATGCTCTAGAAATTTAGGATGAAGGTGATGAGTGGAAAAACACAATTGTTTAAGTTGAACAGTGTTTTGATAAAAATACTTTTTCTGAGATTCTATTTTATAAGGGCTAAAATTTTCCTTGTATCTCTCTACCCCTTTTAGAATCCCTAGGAAAAAATCTCCAGGGCCAGATGGTTTTACATGTGAATTCTATCAAACATTTAAAGAACAACTAATTCCAATACATTGTAAACTATTGGGAAAATAGGTGAAGAAGGAGTCCTACCAAATTCTTTTTATGACACAAATATGGTACTAATAACCAAACCAGGTAGAGTTAAAACAGAGAAAGAAAATTATAGACCAATTTCTCTAATGAATATTGATGCAAAAATTCTAAATAAAACATTAGCAAAAAGATTGCAGCAACTCATTACGAGAATAAAACACTATGACCAGGTAGGATTAATTCCAGGAATGCAAGGCTGGTTCAATATTAGGAAACCTATTAGCATAATTGACCATATCAACAACAAAACTAGCAGAAACCATATGATCATCTCAATAGATGCAGAAAAAGCCTTTGACAAAGTACAACACCCATTCCTATTAAAAACACTAGAAAGCATAGGAAGAAGGGGAACCTTCCTCAAAATTATAAATAGCATCTACCTAAAACCATCAACAAGCATTATTTGTAATGGGGATAAACTAGATGCATTCACAATAGGATCAGGGGTGAAACAAGCATGTTGATTATCACCCCTATTATTCAATTTGGTACTAGAAACATTTGCTGTAGCAATAAGAGAAGAAAAAGAAATTGAAGGAATTAGAATAGGAAAAGAAGAAACTAAATTATCACTTTTTGCAGATGATATGATGATTTATCTAGAGAATCCTAGAGAATCAAGTAAAAAACTACTTGAAATAATAAACAACTTTAGCAAAGTTTCAGGATATAAAATAAACCCACATGAATCCTTAGCATTCTTATACATTACTGACAAAGCCCAACAGCAAGAGATAGAAAGAGAAATTCCATTCAAAGTTACTGAAGGCACTATAAAATATTTGGGAGTCTATTTGCCAAGACAAACCCAGGGCCTATATGAACATAACTATGAAACACCTTTCATGCGAATAAAATCAGATCTAAATAAATGGAGAAATATCAGTTGCTCATGGTTAGGCCGAGCTAATATAATAAAAATGACAATTTTACCTAAATTAATCTATCTATTCAGTGCCATACCAATTGAACTACCAAAAAAATTTTTTACTGAGCTAGACAAAATAATAACAAAATTCATTTGGAAAAACAAGAGGTCTAGAGTATCTAGGGTATTAATGAAAAGACATGCTAGAGAAGGTGGCTTAGCCACACCAGATATTAAACTGTACTACACAGCAGCAGTCATCAAAACTGCCTGGTACTGGTTAAGAAACAGGGGTGTGGATCAGTGGAATAGAATAGGGACCAACAAGTTTAGCAATCTACTCTTTGATAAACCCAAAGAGGCCAGCTTCTGGGCTAATAATTCACTATTTCACAAAAACTGTTGGGAAAATTGGAAAATGGTAGGGCAAAAACTGGGCATAGACCAATACCTTACACCATATACCAAAATAAAGTCAAAATGGGTTCATGATTTAGGGGTAAAAGCTGATACTATAAGCAATTTGGGAAAGCAAGGAATAGTTTACTTATCAGATTTGTGGAAAAGTAAAGAATTCATGACCCAACAAGAGATAGAGAGCATTACCAAATGCAAAATGGATAATTTTGATTATGTCAAATTGAAATGTTTTTGTACAAAAAAAGTCAATGCAACAGGAATTAGGAGTGAAGCAGAAAATTGGGAGAAAATCTTTGCAACTAGTATCTCTGATAAAGGCCTCATTTCTAAAATATACAGGGAGCTGAGCCAAATATATAGGAATACAAGCCATTCCCCAATTGAGAAATGGTGAAAGGATATGAACAGGCAGTTTTCAGAGGAAGAAATTAAAGCTATCTATAGGCATATGAAAAAATGCTCTGGATCACTACTGATTAGAGAAATGCAAATGAAAACAACTCCTAGATACCACATCTCTCCTGTCAGATTGGCTAAAATAACAAAACAGGAAAATGATAAATGCTGGAAATGATGTGGGGAAATTGGAACATTGTTGCATTGCTGGTGGAGTTGTGAGCTGATCCAGCCATTTTGGAAAGCAGTTTGGAACTATGCCCAAAGGGCTATAGAAATGTTCATACCCTTTGACCCAGCAATACCACTTCTAGGGTTGTATCCCAAAGAAATCACACAAGCGGGAAAAGGACCCATATGTACAAGGCTATCTATAGCAGCTCTTTTTGTGGTAGCCAAGAATTGGAAAGCAAAAGGATGCCCATCAATTAGGGAATGGCTGAACAAGCTGTGGTATATGAAGGTGATGGAATACTATTGTGCCATAAGAAATGGGGATGATGCAGACTTCGTAACAACCTGGAAAAACCCACACGACATAATGCTGAGTGAGCGGAGCAGAGCCAGGAGAATGTTGTGCACAGCCACAGATATATGAATTCCGTGAGGACCAACCCTGACATACTGCGCTCTTCTCAGCAACCTAAGGGGCAAGGACAACTCCAGGGGCTCACGATGGAGAATGCTATCTTCATCCAGAGAAAGAACTGTGAAGTTTGAATACAGATCGAGGCGTACTACATGCTCGCCTTTTTTTTTGCTTCTCTTTTGTTTTTGGGTTGTTCTTTTTTTTTTTTTTTTTTTGGTTCTGTTTCTTCTTTCTCATGATTCATTCCATTGGTCAAAATTCTTCTCCACAACTTGACTAGTGCATAAATTAATTCAATGCGAAGTTATACATGACAGTTATATGAGATTCCATGCCGTCTTGAGGAGGGAGGGGGGAGGAAGGGGAGAAAATATGGAACTCAAAACTATGTAGAACCGTGTGTGGTAAACCAAAAATAAATAAATAAATATAAAAAAAAGAAAAAAAAAAGAATCCATAAAGCTGAGACTTCCGGGGGTGGAGCCAAGAGGGCAGCTGAAAAGCAGGGACTTGCATGAATTCCCTGACAGGTTCCTCCAAAAAACTATAAAAAACGGCTCTGAAAATATTCTACAACTGCAGAACCCCCAAAATAGCCGAGGGAAGCAGATATTTAGCCCAGGACAGCCTGGATGGTCACTGGATGAGGTCTATCGTGCACGGAGCAGAGGGGAGTGGAGCTCAGCGTGGGCAGCGGCAGGACCAAGCAGACCAGCAGCAGGCTGGAACAGGCCCTAGCGCCCTGAATCAGTGAACTGTGGCAGTTACCAGACTCCTCAACCCACAAACACCGAAGACAACAGAGAAGGTTAGTGGGAAAAGCTTCTGGGGACAGAGTTCGTGGTTCGGCCACTGACCAGGGGCAGCAGGGGAGGTGTCGCTACAGAACTACAGTTGCAGTTACTTCCGGCCCCAGGCCCTCGTGGTGGGAGGAATTAAGTGGCAGATCAGAGCAGGAGTGCAGAGCCTGCTTAAGATTTGCTTCAGGTCTGGGTTGGTGGTTCTTGAGGAAGGAGGAGTGCTGGTGTGGCAGAGCTGGCTGTATAGACATAGTTCTGAAATCAACAGTGCATCCCCTCAAACTTGGAAAAAGCATTCTTTGCTCTACAAGCAGTCATACGCCGATGAAAAACTCAAGGGTCAAGTAAGTTGGCTGGGAACATGGCCAGGCAGCAAAAACGCACTCAGATTCGGTCTCAGACTTTGGAATCTTTCTTTGGTGACAAAGAAGACCAAAACATACAGACTAAAGAAGTTAACAAAGTCAAAGAGCCTACACCAAAAGCCTCCAAGAAAAACGTGAACTGGTCTCAGGCCATGGAAGAGCTCAAAAAGGATTTGAAAAAGAAAGTTAGAGAAGTAGAGGAAAAATTGGGAAGAGAAATGAGAGTGATGTGAGAAAACCATGAAAAATGAGTCAATGACTTGCTAAAGGAGACCGAAAAAAATACTGAAAAATACACTGAAGAAGACAACACCTTAAAAAACAGACTAACTCAAATGGCAAAAGAACTCCAAAAAGCCAATGAGGAGAAGAATGCCTTGAAAGACAGAATTAGCCAAATGGAAAAGGAGGTCCCAAAGACCACTGAAGAAAATACTACCTTAAAAATTAAACTGGAGCAAGTGGAAGCTAGTGACATTATGAGAAATCAAGATATTATAAAATAGAAACAAAGGAATGTAAAAGTGGAAGACAATGTGAAATATTCCATTGGAAAAAAGACTGACCTAGAAAATAGATCCAGGAGAGATAATTTAAAATATATTGGATTACCTGAAAGCCATGATCAAAAAAAACAAAGAGCCTAGATATCATCTTTCAAGAAATTATCAAGGAGAACTGTGCTGATATTCTAGGGCCAGATGGTAAAATAGAAATTGAAAGAATCCACCGGTCACCTCCTCAAATAGATCCCAAAAAGAAAACTCCTAGGAACACTGTCGCCAAATTCCAGAGCTCCCCGGTCAAGGACAAAATACTGTAAGCAGCCAGAAAGAAACAAGTTGAATATTGTGGAAAAACAATCAGGATAACACAGGATCTGGCAGCTTCCACATTAAGGGATCAAGGGCTTGGAATACAATATCCTGGAGGTCAATGGAGCTAGGATTAAAACCAAGAATCACCTACCCAGCAAAACTGAGTGTCATGCTCCAAGGCAAAATATTGACTTTCAATAAAATAGAGGACTTTCATGCTTTCTCAGTGAAAAGACCAGAGCTGAATAGAAAATTTGACTTTTAAACACAAGAATCAAGAGAAGCCTGAAAAGGTAAACAAGAAAGAGAAATCATAAGGGACTTACTAAAGTTGCACAGTTTTGTTTACATTCCTACATGGAAAGATGATCTGTATGATTCATGAGACCTCAATGTCATAGTAGCTGAAAGGAATATGCATATACATACACACACACACACACACACACACACATATATACCTATATATGTATATATGTGTGTGTGTATTCACATATATACATATGTGTGTGTCTATGTATGTATATATGCAGGGGTGTGTGTGTGTGTGTGTGTTCATCTATGTATACACACACACACACACACACACACACATAGAGGACACAGTGAGTTGAATATGAAGGGATGATATCTAAAACATTAAAATTAAATTAAGGGATAAGAGAGGAACCTATTGACAGAGGGAGAAAGGAGAGATAGAATGGGGTAAATTATCTCGCATAAAAGTGGCAAGAAAAAGCGGTTCTCTAGGAAAGCAAGAGGGGCAGGTGAAGAGGAACGAGTAAATTTTGCTCTCATTGGATTTGACCTGAGGAGGGAATACCATAAACATTCAATTGGTTTTCTTACCCCACAGGAAAGAAGGAGGAAGAAGATAAAAAAGGGGGGACAATAGAAGGGAGGGCAGATGTGGGGAGGAGGTAATCAAAAACAAACACTTTCAAAAAGGGACAGGGTCAAGGGAGAAAATTCAATAAAGGGGGATAGGTTAGGAAGGAGCAAAACATAGTTAATCTTTCACAACATGAGTATAGTGGAAGGGTTTTACATAATGATACACATATGGCCTATGTTGAATTGCTTGCCTTCTTAGGTAGGGTGAGCGGGGAGGGAAGAGGGGAGAGAATTTGGAACTCAAAGTTTTAAAAGCAGACGTTCAAAAACAACAACAAAGAAAAAAGTTTTTGCATGCAACTAGGAAATAAGATACACAGGAATTGGGGCATAGAAATTTATCTTGCCCTACAAGAGAAGAAGGGAAAGGCAGATAGGAGGGGAGTGGGGTGACAGATGGGAGGGCTGACTGGGGAATGGTGCAACCAGAATATACGCCATCTTGGAGTGGGCGGGAGGGTAGAAATGGGGACCAAATTTGTAATTCAAACTCTTGTTAAAATCAATGCTGAAAAGTAAATATATTAAATAAATTAAATTTAAGAAAGAGTCCATAAAACTCTCTAAGGACAAGGAACAAATTGTCACATGGGGAATTGTTGAGTTTTATTTATTTTTTACATTAGGGACAATTATTCTAGGCAAAAATTGCACAGGAAATGAAAAAAAAATAATTTTCAAGTATTTTTCCAGTTTCAAAGAGAAATAAATTATCTCTGCTCTCCCCCAAAAACTTCTTCAGTTACAGAAGCTTATTTCATATGTAGTGTTATCAAAAGGGTCAGTAGCTAATAACCACACATATCAAAGGTAGTGAGCAACCTGGGAAAGATTACTTATACAGAGTTCTAAATACATATAACTACTGAATTGCTATTCATTTTTTTTCTTTCTTCATTCAAAATATTTATCAAGGACATTTTGAGTGTCTGGAAATGAATTAAGTTTTGCCCTAGCTACAAGCAGAGTGGCATCATGGCTAGATCCAAAGCCACAAAGTACAGGTTCTTCTGACACACACTGTCTGTATGACATGGGGCAAATCATTTACCCTCCCAGCAGTACTCTGGGAAACTCTCTACATCTCTAGATAAAAGTCCAAGGTTTAGGCAACAAAAGAGATACCCTAGTGAGATTGGGCAAATATGATCTTTGGGAGATACTTATGCTACCACTGAGACAGTATGTCTGCTTAGATTTACAAAGGACAACAACAAAAAAGGAAGGGTAAGTATATTAGGAGAAAAAGAATAATCAGAGAAGAGAAAAGACATTTGTTTAGAATGCATGGGGTAGGTAACTCAAATAAAGAAAAAGCAATGCTATTCAATCCACATGTTACTTCTTTCTTCTTTTCCAAGGAGAATGATTTTTGGGTTGGAAAGAAAGGAATAAAAATGGCTAAGAGGGAATTGCTATCCAAGAAAAGCAAGGGAGAGAATAGTAAAAAAAAAAAAAAAAAAAAAAGTGTTTAGTTCCCTTTAAAGGATTCAAATAAACTAATCCAGGTGAATTACAACCTAAGGCACTAAAAGAATGGTCATACTGTCTGTGATATTTGAAAGACTGTATAAAGCAGCAGAGTTCCTGCAAGAGTAGAGAAGGTAAAATGTCCCAGTTTTCAGAAAATAATGTACAGTAGATCTAAAAACCATATGCCGGTGAGCTTGAATTACCTTCTAAGAAAATTCTAGAATGAATAATTATTAATTTCTGAAAGCCACAATTCCTACTCTTCCTCTATTTTAGCTACTCTCTGGGTATTTAACTAGTGTTTATGGTTTATTTCTTGATGTCTTCTGGTCACTATGTGTTTTTAGCACTCTAAATATAGGCTTGAGGCAAGTTTTGTATACATCCTATGTTGCCCTGACCTTCCAATTTTTGAACAGTTGTTATGAAGTCTGAGTTGGTAAGTTAGTTCTTGTGTATCCACATATGTTGTTTCAGAAAAATCCTATTTTTTTCATTGCAATTGTTTGCTTTATATATTTAAAAATGTATTCTTGAGAATTCCCACAAGTCTGAGCTCCCCAGTAGAAGTTTATTGAATTGGTTAAGCAATCTTTCTCTTTCTTTTTCTCTGTCTCTGTCTCCCACCTATAATATTTATATAATTTTAGATTCGTATTTAAATATACATATTTTCTTTACATACATTTTGTATTTAAATCACGTGATAATTGTATTATATTCACATGTTTTCTGTATATTATATATGTTATAGACATATGTATAATATATGTGCATAATGTATTTGAGAGGGAGAGAGGGAGAGAGAGGGAGAGAGAGGGAGAGAGAGGGAGAGAGAGGGAGAGAGGGAGTGGTCATCCTGGGGGGGAGGAGGAGTGCTAGCATGGCAGAGCTTGTGGTGGCTGTGAAGAGGAAATCCTCCTCACAGTTCTAAGGAGGAAAAGATTGCTTATGTTCACTCACAGACCAGGGCACAGGCCAGGAGAGGAATAAACATGTCTTCACGGATCATACCACCTCAGAAAAAGTGAAAATTTACAGGTGCCTAGAAGTACCTCTGAAAACAGCTGGACAAAACCCCTGAAGCTTGGGACAGATCACTCTGCACTCTGGAAGCAGAGTCTTACCTTGACAAAGAGCTCAAAGGTCAAGTAACTGGCTGGGGAAATGAAAAGAAAGAATTAAAAAAAAAACTCAGACCATAGAATCTTACTTTGGTGACAAAGACGATCAAAACCTGCAGCCAGAAGATGACAACAAAGTCAAAAATTTTAAAGTCAAAGCCTCTGAGAAAAATATGAATTGGTTGCAGGCCATGGAAGAGCTCAAAAAAGATTTTGAAAATCGAGAAAGAGAGGTAGAGGAAAAATTGGGAAAAGAAAAGAGAGTGATGCAAGAGAATCATGAAAAATGAGTTAACAGCTTCTTAAAGGAGACCTCCCAAAATATTGAAGAAAATAACACCTTAAAAATATACTAATTCAAATGGCAAACGAGATCCAAATAGCCAATGAGGAGAACGCCTTAAAAAAGCAGAATTGGCCAAAGGGAAAAGGTGGTAATAGTGGAGCAGAAAAGGAGTGGGCAGTTTTCAGAGATTTGGGATCAAGCATTGCATTACTCATCTGGGTCAGCACATTTTCAAGCATCAAGATGGGTTTGACAGAAATGACAGGGAAATGAAAATGAAAAAATAAGAACTCCACAGGGTTTTCCAGCAGGATAGTTCATCTGTCTCTAAGAAGGTAGTATTTAACTCCATCAAAAATAAAGTGAAAACAAAGCTTAGAGATATGCAGAATTTTTTGGCTTAGTAATAAGGCAAAAAACCCTCAATTTTATTCTAACAGTAACAATCCAAAATGCTTTTATGATGCTGTGAAAACTATTGTGGGCAAAAGATCTATAGATGTATCTCAAGTACTCAGGGCTGATGGAATGACATTGATTAGTTATAAGGGCATGATCCTGGAAAGATGGGCTAAATATTTTCATAGTGTTCTCAACAGACCATCATCAATCAAAACTGAAGCCACTGACCGTATACTTTAGGGTGAATTCAATCCATCTCTAGCTGAACTTCCAACTGAAGAAGAGGTTTTTGAATGCCGTTAGTCTGCACTTGTGTGGCAAGGTACCTGGTGCTGATTCTGTTCCAGCCAAGATTTACAAGGGAAGGGCTCTGTTGCTCATACAAAAGCTGACTGAAATCTTCAGGGTTATACGGCAAAAGGAGATAATTTCTGAGGAGTTCAAAGATGCTTCCATTTTCTAGTTCTATAAAAGAAAGGGGAATACTTCACCCTGTGATGATCATGGGGGAGCGGGATAATAGGGGGATTGTTTCTCTCTTTTAGTAATTGCTGGCAAGATTCTTGCCAGGTTCCTCCTTACTAGATTTTTCCTTCACCTGGAAGATGATTATCTACCTGAGTGCCCGGGTGGCTTTAGAAAAGGCCAAGGGAAAGTCTATATGGTGTTTGCTTCTTTACAACTACAAGAGAAATACTAGGAGCAAAATAGGGGTCTATATATGATATATATCTAACAAATGTTTTTTGATACTGCCAGTCGTGAGGACTTGTGGAAAATTATGGCAAAATTTGGTTGCCCAGAGAAGTTTATCTGTATTGTATGTCAGTTTTATGACAATATATTTGTACAGGTTCTGGATAGACAATGCAGGACATTGTGCTTGATCCCATGTTTTTAGCATGACATTTTCAGTGATATTGTCAGACACCTTCAACTAAGATGAAATTGGTATTGAGATCAGTTACCGCACTGATGTTAAATTATTCATCTTGAAAAGGCTACAAGTCAAGAATAAAGTGCAGGGAGAGTTGGTGAATGAATTCTTTTTCTCAGATAATTGTGTGCTCAATGCAGTCTCTGTGGCGGAAATGCAACAAAGTGTGAATTGATTCTGTGCTGTTTGTGCTGATTTTGGTCTAGCCATTAACACCAAAAAAGACAGGGTTTCCACCAGCCAGCACCATGTCATACATATATGGAATACATTATGGAACCATTGGTTACAACAAATGGAAAACTTCTGAATGCTATGGAGAATTTAATTTATCTTGGCAGTATATATTCCAAGGGTGCACTCATAGGTGATGAGGTTGATGTATGCATGCCAGTACCATTCAGTGTCTGAAAGGCTGCAAAGGAAAATGTGGGAGAGAAGAAGTATTAGACTGCCTACCAAACTGAAGCTCTTTAGAACTGTTGTTCTTACTTCATTGTTATATGCCTGTGAAACATGTACAATATGCTAGTACCATGGCAGGAAACTGGATAACTTCCTTTTGAATTGTCTTGGAATATTCTGATGATCACCTGGCAAGATAAGAGATGGGATGCTAAGGTCCTTTCTCAAGCTGAACTGCCAAGCATTAAAACTCTACTGCAGAGAACCAACTGCGATAAGCTAGCTAAGTTGTTCAAATGCCAAAAGTACTTTTGCCTAAAAGACTATTTTATATGGAGAACTCACAAAGCGGGTACTCACATGGAAGTCAGAAAAAGGCATACAATTACTTTCTCAAGGTCTCTCTGAAGAACTTTGGAAGTGATTTGAGACACGGGAGACACTAGCATCCAGCCACCATCAAAGAAAGTGCTATACTCTATGAGCAAAGCAGAATTACAATAGCTCTAAAGAAATGTGAGATGCACAAATTTAGATACATTTCTATTCCAAATATGGACTGTTAGTGCCTCATCTGTGGTAGAGCCTTCCAAGCTCATGTTAGTCTGATCAGTCATAGTTAGACATGCTGCCTCCGAAGAATGAAGAACAATCATCCTTCATTTAAAGGGAGAAGAGTAGATGGGTGGTGGTAGTGATGAAATAACATGGCATATCAAAAAGAAAATTTAACAACTAGAAGAAATCAGCATGATAGAAAGCATGTAGATAAGAATCAATGGAGAAGAAATACAAGCAATGAAAGGATGCTTCAGACCACCTGAGAAGGAAATAAAGTATATGTTTTGGAAACAGATAAAAAGTGACAAGGTTGTATATTATAGTATTGACAGAGAATTTAAATTATACAGGCATCTGTTGAGGCCATTTTTGTCTGGTCAAAATACAACAATTTATACATTTTTGATTTTGCTTGGTAACTGCATTCATCAAAAATTGAAAGCAATGAAATTTTATTTGGATTTAATCTTGGTTAATAAGGGAAAACTGGTACCAAAATAGGAAGAGTAGGAACCTTGGCATAAAGTGAAGAGACAATCTTAGAGTGATAATTCTACTGAGGCTTAAAAGGGGTACATGAATAAACTAATGTTAAATCACAGAAAACTCATTGATTAACTTAATTTGAAAAAAAAAAACATCTTTGGAAAATGAAGTGAGAGCAGCAAAAAATGATTTAAAAAAAAGCAGGAGAGCCCAGTACTAATAGTAAAAGAAATTTTAAAACTGAGAATGAATTTTAAGGCTCATTGAACCACATCCTGCACAATGATGAGAAACAGAAATATAATTTTTAAGCTCTGTTGGGGAAAGATAAAGATCAAAGTAATGTTAGAGCTACTTATTGATAGAGGCACATGTACTACTTGAGAGGAAAATAGTCCTACCTCTAGTGAGTGGCTAAAACTTAAAGAAGACATTTTAGAATTGGGTTGGTGTCTCAGGAAACCATTTCACTGACCTTAAAACCCAGGGAGTCAATCAAACTGAATATATTTGGATGTGGCAACCATGGTTATTTCAAGAGTATCACATAGGTTCAAGGCATGCAAGGTATATTCTGACTAAATTTCAGCTTAATACACTTTCCTGAATCTAGCTAACAGAAGTGAGACTTCAAACCTTCTTAAGACATTGCTGTAATTGTTAGAAACCTTGAATCAAAGAAATCTCAAAAGAAGGCCTCCACCACAGCTTTTCATCTATTTTTCTAACAATCCAGGAAGTAGTGTGGAGGAAAAAGAACTTGTTTGTCTATGCATTTTTCCGTGTATGAAGCAGTTAATCAATTCCTGCCAAACTTGTTTAAATTGATCTTTCATGGGGTCCAACACATTTTGGAGTTTCAAGGGATCACAGTGGCTAGCTAATCCAATTCACAATCCACAGAAATTCTGATCATAATATATCCAACAATTAGTTACTCAATCTTTGCTTGAATACTTCCAATGAAGTAAACCCCACCATATTTAAAGGCAATCTCCAAAAAGAACAGTCAGTAAATACTTGTCATGATTTAATGATAAGGTAGAGGTTGAAGGGGTAAACTTTATTTTGGATTTGGTTTTTATTAAGTAGAAGTGAACTGTTTTCTGGGATGGAAAGAATAAGGACACAGAGAAAATTACTAGTCTCCTTAAAATTTATAATAAACAGGAAATCCAGACATAGGCAATGTGAGAATGGGGGAAAGCATAATGTGTACTAAAATTCTGCATACTGACTCAAGATAGGAACAATGGGAAACTCTAAAGAAAAAGTTCTGAATAAATAAATGGAAGAAATTTTAATGGGGGGGGGGGATGGATAACCAGAAATTAGCTGAAGAGACTCATACATTTAACTTAAGATTTCAAAATGCAATATACAAATTAAAGAGAATGAATAGTGTCAGGAAATTAGACATTGTAAGCTTCCTGAGGGGAAAGACTGTCTTTTCCCTCTTTTTGTTTCCAAAGCACTTAGCGCAGTGCCTAGAACATAAAAGGCACTCAATTGATGTTTATCGATTGATTGATTAAAAATTTGAAATGATGATGAAAGACAAAGACAGTGAAAAGAGATTTTAGCTATTTTGAAAAGTGGAGGATAAAAAAATGATAGGAATGCTGAATAGACAGCATGGGACAATTATATCCGATAAAAGAGAGAAGAAGGCTGCTAAAATCTTATTTTATATCTGTTTTCTATGCCAGGAAGAAATATCTTTGGACTGAAAAAGATAGAAGCAATATGGCCAATAAAAAACAAAATGCAAAACAAGGAGATAATAAATGAATTTGTAGTCACTCTTGATAAAATGAATAGTTAGTCCAGAAGACCTACATTTTTAAGTGCTAAAAGAAGTAACAGATATTACATTGTATTAGGAGGGCAGAGTTTATAATTTCAAAGAGGATCATATATATGTCTGAAAGGTTCAGAACCGCTGGATATAAGAAACTCTCAAAATAGGAGGCAGAAGAATCAAAGCATATATTTAGGCTCCACAGTAACCAACCCATGAACCAGCATCCCCATTTTGATATATTGATCAAAAGCTTCCAGGCCCAATAAGTGCACCTCACAAGAGTAACCAGGAGGCCACAGAGAAGCATGATGGTGTACAGCAAAATCATATACATGCTTCCCCTCTATGGTAAAAAGATTACCCACTGGCCTCAAGTCCTTGTTCAGCTTCCTCCCATAGGTCAGCTCTGCCACCGGCAGCTCCTGCTTCAGCTTCAGCTTCAGCTTCAGCTGTGGCTGTAGCTATAGCAGCCTCTGGCTCCAACGGAAGCTGTTTTTAACCATCCGGCTTCTGCAGGGGTGTAAGGTATGCCCGGGAAAGCACAGGTTCTTTCAATCAGCTTAAGCAAGGGAAGCAAGGTGAAGGGGCCAACAAGCTTACTCCAATCCAACATACAAACAGCATTCAGTTCAGGGGGAAAAGCCAAACTAGTCAAGGGCACTTGTTGACTAAGTGCTAAGGAGGCCATTTTTGGTTACCAACACATACATACATACACACACCTAATATGTGTGTGTGTAAAACAGATGCGATCACCGAGCCACTCTTAGAGATCTTTGAGTAATCATGGAGGAGAAGAGAAAAAATTGATAGCACTGAAGAAGTGTAAATGTCCTGATTTTTAAAGAAAGGAAGACAATAGATTTCAAGAGGCTATGTGTCTTCATGAAAAATAGGTCATTATAGACCGACCTTCTTTGTTTCTTTCTTCTTTTTTGGATAATTTTATTCTAGTAGTAGACTAGGAGAAAGGTATCATTATAGCTTACCTGGATTTTAACAAAGCATATGAATAAGGTGATTCATGCAATTTTTGAGTAAAAGATAGAGAGATGTGGACTGATGATAGGACAATTTAATGGATTCAAAACCAACTGAAGACCCTTGATGTTTTCATGTCAACTTGGAAGTTTTCAGCTGGATTTTGCTGAACTGAGTTTGGGCATTTACTATTTATCATTTTTGTGTACCTTGATGATATCAGAGATGGATTATTTACTATATTTCCATGCATCACATGGATAAGGATACACAACACGTTGGATAACAAAATCAAGATCTAGAAAGCTCTTGACATGTTCAAATACTTTGCTGACTCTAAAAATAATATAATAAGAATAAACATAAAATCCTACATATTAATTTACAAGTACAAGACAGAAAAGATATAGTTAGGTAGCAATTTATTTGAGAAAAGATCTGGGAGTTTCAGGGGACTTCAAACTCAATATGTGTCAGATGTGTTGTGTCAGTCAAAAAAGTTAATGTAAACTCATATGGCATTGAAAGATGTATAGTTTCCAGAAATAGGGAAGTGATAGTTTCTTCCAAGTCAGACATCATCTAGAATACTCTTTTCAGGTTGGAACAACATAATTTAGGAAGGGCATTGGAAAAGTAGAGAGTATGCATAAGAGTTCATTCAGAATAGTATTAGATGTGTATATAAAATTGGTTTAAGGAACTCGAGTTGTTTAGCCTAGCCAAGAAAAGACACAGGCATATGATAGCTGTTTTCAGGAATTTAAAGGGTTGTCATATAGATAAATGGCAGATTTGTTCAGTTTGGTCTGAAGGGGCAAAATTAGTGGCAATGAGTAGAAATTTCAAATTGCAGGATCCAAGTTCCAAATTTCAGGCTGGATGCAAGCCAGGATTTCCTAATAGTACTACTTAAAAGCAAAACGGGTTGTCTTGGATAGTAATGAGTTTCCTCTTAAGGAGAGGATGGGTAAATTCTGTGATTTGATGTTATTTAAAACTAATAGTGGAAATTGTAAGGAAGTGATAATGTAAGCAAAAGAAAGAAAGGAAGGAAGGAAGGAAGAAAGAAAGAAGAAAGAAAGAAAGAAAGAAAGAAAGAAAGAAAGAAAGAAAGAAAGAAAGGAAGGAAGAAAGAAGAAAAGAAGGATTAAAGGAAGAAAGGAAGATGAAAGGAAGAAAGGAAGGAAGGAAGAAAGAAAGAAAGAAAGAAATAAATAAAGAAATAAAGAAAGAAAGAAAGAAAGAAAGAAAGGAAGGAAGAAGGAAGGAAAGAGAGAGGGAAGGAAAGAAGGAAAGAAAAAGTGCCCAAAAGTTAAATGGGAAGCACCAGGTGGTGATATATTCCTCATTATTAAATATCTTGAAGTAGAAGCTGAGTATGTTTTATTTGACATTCACATTCAGGTACAAACTGGCTGATATAATGTCTTAGGTACTTTCTAATGCTGTTGCTCTCTGAATATGTGTTGGGTGAGGAATGAGTAGATCCGTTTGGTGGCAATATAATGGAAGCATGTAAATAATGGCTTCTGACCATTAAAAAAAGTGCTCTGAGTTTTTCTGGTTGTGATGATAGATTTGTGCCTCCTTGCCTTGCTTCTGAAAAGGAGCACACATTTGCAAGATGTAGAGTCTATGACTAAGGAGCAGAGCAAAGTTAATTGGCCCATATGCAGATTAAACCCTCAACCTTGACCTCATTAGCACCACACTCTAGGCAATTAAGCAGCCCAGCTAATACTATTCCAATGTAAAAAATATTTCTGCTTGCCTTCTTAGCCTTTATTAGAAATTCTGACCAATAAAAAACCTCTAAGATATTTTCCCTCATAATATAATGCTCACAAAAGTTAATTTTATTTTCATCTCCTACTGTGAATACAATATTTTCATAAGGTGATTGTTTTATAATGTAAGTAAACATACATAGATTGTTATATACAGGCATTTCTATGTATTACATTTACATACATATTAAACTTGCAAATTATTTCAGCTGAATTCAGCATTTTCAAAATTACATTTGGATTTTGAATATTCGAATATATTTTGCATGCCTGCTAAATCATGTGAATGACAATACCATGAAAACTAACATTTATGATTTTTTTTCTAATAAAAATAATGCTTATTTTCCCACCTTAAACATACTAGGATATATAAAGTAACTTTCTGATTATTGTTGGAATTACAGTGCTAAAGGAAGTAATATGAATCCCCCCTATTTGTTACTTTGAGTTCTTTTGAATAATTGGATAAAAATTTAAAAAGAAAGAATAATTAAAAGGATTGATCAAATCCCTTTATCCATTTTCTTTCCTACATTTAGTAGCAATTGTTCTCTAAATGAATGATGATATAGTAAACTAACTGTCACACTAGAGAGAAAAAAAATAGCCCCCACAAAAAATAATAATATAATAAGATGGTTATTGAATAATACTATTATATCCAGTGGAGGACTCAGGGGTATTCACAGTAGGAAAAAAATAAAGTTAACTTTCCTGAGGATTAGTTTTTTTTTTTTATTTCTAAAAATTAAATTTACTGGGGGCAGAGCCAAGATGGTGACTGGAAAGCAGGGACTTGCATAATCTCTGCCCCAGGTCCCTCCAAATACTTGTAAAAATGGCTCAGAACAAATTCTAGCACTGCAGAATTCACAAAATAATAGAGGGAAGCAGGGCTCCAGTCCAGGAAAGCCTGGATGGTGGCAGAGATGGGTCTATCACATGGAGCTGGGACAAGAGTGGAGCAGAGAACACTAAGGGCTGCACCAGGACCAACCAGACCAGGAGATGGGCAGAACAGATGATATGGTCCTAAATCATTGAGCTATGGCAGTTACCAGACTTCTCAACCCACAAGCACCAAAGACAACAGAGAAGGGTAGTGGGTAGAACTGCTAGAACAGAGTGAAAGGAGTGCGTGGTTGAGGCCAGTCCAAGTGGCATGGAAGTGGTGCAGCTCCCACCAGGTGGGAGGAATTTAGCAGTGGATCAGAGCAGGAGTGCAGAGCCTGCTTGGATCTGAGTCCTGGTCTGGGTTGGTTGTTCTTGGTGGAAGAGGAGCACTGGTGTGACAGAGCTAGCTGTGTAGATGTAGCTCTGAAAACAGAAGCACAAGGTCACTAAAGCTTGGGACAAAGTACTCTCTACTCTATAAGCACTCACACCTTTACAAAAAGCTCAAGGGTCAAGTAGTTCACTGGGAACATGAACAGGCAGCAAAAATGGTCTCAGATTCATAAGCAGACTTTGGAATTTTTTTTGTTTGTTTTGGTGACAAAGACCAAAACATACAGCCAGAAGAAGTCAACAAAGGCAAAGAGCCTACATCAAAAGCCTCCAAGAAAAATATGAACTGGACTCAGGCCATGGAAGAGCTCAAAAAGGATTTGGAAAAGAAAGTAAGAGAGGTAGAGGAAAAATTGGGAAGAGAAATGAGAGTGGTGCAAGAAAATCATGAAAAACAAGTCAATGACTTGCTAAAGGAGACCCATAAAAATACTGAAGGAAATAACACCTTAAAAATAGACTAACTCAAATGGCAAAAGAGATACAAAAAGCCAATAAGGAGAAGAGTGCCTTGCAAGGCAGAATTAGCCAAATGGAAAAGGAGGTCCAAAACACTACTGAACAAATTAACACCTTAAAAATCAGATTGGAGGAAGTGGAAGCTAGTGACTTTAGGAGAAAACAAGATATTTTAAAACATAACCAAAGGAATGAATAAATGGAAGACAATGTGAAATGTCTCATTGCAAAAACCACTGACCTGGAAAATAGATCCAGCAGAGAAAATTTAATAATTATTGCATTACCTGAAAGCCATGATCAAAAAAAAGTGCTTAGACACCATATTTCAAGAAATTATCAAGGAAAATTGCCCTGATCTTCTAGAAACAGAGGGTAAGATAGAAATTGAAAGAATCCACTGGTCACCTATTGAAAAAGATCCCAAAAAGAAAACTCCTAGGAATATTCTCACCAATTCCAGAATTCCCAGGTCAAGGAGAAAATACTGTAAGCAGGCAGAAAGAAACAATTTGAGTATTGTGGAAACACAATCAGGATAATACAAGATCTGGCAGCTTCCACATTAAGGGAATGAAGTTTTTGGAATATGATATTCTGGAGGTCAATGGAGCTATCATTAAAACCAAGAATCACCTACCCAGCAAAACTGAGTATCATGCTCCAAGGCAAAATATGGCTTTTCAATAAAATAGAGGACTTTCAAGCTTTCTCAGTGAAAAGACCAGAGCTGAATAGAAAATTTCACTTTCAAACATAAGATTCAAGAGAAGCATGAAAAGATAAGCAAGAAAGAGAAATCATAAGGGACTTAATAAAATTGAACTCTTTTGCTTACATTCCTATATGGAAAAATGATGTGCATAATTCAGGAGACCTCTCCCAGTATTAGGGTAGTTGAAGGGAATATACCTGTACGTAGACAGAGGGCAAAGGATGAGTTGAATATGAAGGGATGATATATAAAAAATAAAATAAAATCAAGGGATGAGAGAGGAGTATATTGAGAGAGGGAGAAAGGAAGATACAAAATGGTGCGAATTATCTCACATAGAAGTGGCAAGAAAAGGCAGTTCATTGGAAGGGAAGAGGGGGCAAATGAGGGGGAATGAGTGAATGTTGCTCTTGTCGTATTTGACCTGAGGAGGGAATACCATAAACACTCAATTGGGTATGTTACCCCACATGAACCTAGGGGGAAGGGGATAAAAATGGCGACAATAGAAGGGAGGGCAAATGGAGGAAGAATTAATCAAAACCAAACACTTTTAAAAAGGGACAGGGTCAAGGGAGAACATTGAATAGAGGGGCCAGGATAGGATGGAGGGAAATAGTCTTTCACAACATGACTATTTATGGGAGTCTTTTGCATAATGATACATGTATGGTCTGTGTTAAATTGCTTGGCTTCTTAGGGAAAGTGGGTAGGGAGGGAGGAGGGGAGAGAATTTGGAATTCAAAGTTTTAAAAGGAGATGCTCAGAGAAAAGGTTTTTTGTGCAATGGGGAAATATGATATATAGGCAATGGTGCATAGAAATCTATCTTGCCCTACAAGAAAGCGAGGGGAAAAGTGATGGTGGGGAGGGGAAGGTGGGTGATAGAAGGGAGGGCTGACTTGGGAATGGGGCTATCAGAGTATATGACAACTTGGAGTGGGGGGAGTAGAAATGGGGAGAAAATTTGTATCTCAAAATCTTGTGGAAATCAATGCTGAAAACTAAAAGATATCAAATAAAAATAAAGAAATAAAAAAATATACTTTTAAAATTCTGAATACAAAAATTTGGCATTTTCATATAGATACTAGCACATAAAATTCAGATTGTATATGAAAGAATGAGTTCTCATTTCATTCTGCCTGCTTTTATAAAAATGATTAAATAAATTCAATATTCAATTTGTTTTGCTTTCAACTATTCCCTCCTCTACATTTCCTTCCCTCATAAACATCCAGTCTTCCTATCCCCTTCCATTAGTTTCCCTGTTGAAATTGAAGTGTTTCTACTCTAAGCTTGTGCATGCATGTGTGTGTGTGTGTGCATGTGTGTGTGTGTGTGTGTGTGTATGTGTGTTTGTATGTGCAGATAAGAGTTCATGTTCTCCATGGCCTCTTTTTGGGGTCCTCTGAACCATCTCTTTCTTTGGCAAAGTGTCTAGCACATTGATGTCTTTACTTCTTTTTTCTTTTAATTTCCTATTTATTTTAATAATTATCATCTGATTTAGGAGGAAAATAGTCTAGTACAATGTCATAGTGCTGTACCTGAGCCAGCTTAGCCAAATATTTTTTTTTCCTTTGGGACCTCTCTGGACCCAAGGAGTTAATGGTTGTGGATATAGTTGGATTCGCCAAACTTCCACCTAGATTTAAGTGCATGTTGACATTAAGGATGTGCCCCAGAGCTAGCAACTCTGGGTAGACACCCCAAGTCCTATTCTGTGCTGCTTTGAAGAGAACCTCCTCCACATCACCCTCAATGAGGATTCTGAAGAAGTCAAGGTTCCCAGATATGTAGTTAAAGTTCTTCTCTCCAAGCTCCTGGTACTGGTCCTGGTGCTCATAGACTGCCTTGCTGACAGTTTGGTAAAGGCAGTTTCCATCAGGAATGATGTGGAATTGTTACTTCATGCTCTCCCACAGGTACTCGTCCTGTTTTTTTTTTTTGTTTCCCCAATCTCTGTTGATGAATCTCAACTACTGTTTTGGTGCTGCTTCCCTTCAGGGGCTGAAAGCTCCTTTTCAGGATAGAAGAGTGAGTGGCTTGATTGGTGTGTTTGCAAAGCCCTGGAGGCTTGCTCCTCAAGGTCTACTAACGACCCCAGGAGTTTCATGGGACTACAACCCCTGGACAGGCAATTGGGGTCAGATTCCTTGAAGGCACCCACATGGGACTTAGTTCAGTCAGACCTCCACTTTGAAATGCCCTTACAGTCAACTGCTTTCTTCCAGATCTCCCTTTGCTGCCATAGGTCAGGACTCCCCTTGTTGCTGAAAGGTATTTTGCAGTGCTCTTCCTTGCACCATCCTCTGGTCTGCACTTTCCTTCATTCTCTCTCCCTTTTATAGGAGAAGCCCTAAAGGTTTGTACTCCCACAAGAAGCTTTCATTGAGTAGCTTTTCATTTGAGTAGATTGACAGGCAGTGTTGACACCTCCACTACCTCTGAGCAGTGGGTGACTTGCTTCCCAACTCCAGGACCTGTAAGCCTGCTCTCCAAGATGAACTGCTCATCCCAGGCCCCAGGTCAGGTTGTAAAATTGTATTGGTAATTAAGGTGGGACTTCTTTACTGTTTTAGAATGCTAAATTGATTTAAATGTCTTTAATTAAGTCTTACTAGATGCAAAGCTTCAGACACACACCCTTTTCCTAACTAGGTGTAAAGCCCCTGGTTCACAGCCTTTTGCTTATTAGGTGTGAATCCTTACAGCCCTGAACAGGACATAAAAATTCAAAGGTTAGCATTTTGTCCGGGGCTCTCACTCACTGAAGCAGTGTCAATATGGAGACTCTGGGGAGCCATTGTTAACCTCCTCCTGGCTTTGAAGAAACCCAGATGATCTGTTTGGGGCTCTCACTCACTGGAAGAATGGCATGTGACTTGAAGAGACTCTGGGCAGCCATTAAGAGCCCCTCAGTTTGTAAACCCAGATGTTGGGACTGGGTTAAACCCTGGTAACTATGAATTGAGATTTGAATCAGACAAGGTCTGTCTGTTGATGTTTGTAATTTATTTGTATTTGCTCTGTAGTTCAGGTTGCTGACTTTTCCTCCTGAACTAAGTAAATGATATCTGTATGTTGGATTAAAGTGAGATTGTTAACCCCTTAAAGTTACTCTCCTTAGTAAAGCATATCCAACAACCTGTGCTGGTAGCTCTTGTTGGTGGTCTTGTCAGGTCATACACCCCACAGCAGCTGCCAGATGACTTCTTGTTACAATAATTCAGTCCAATAATGTACTGAAGTAGTCAAGGTATCAGAGGCAAAACAGCATTTTTCTACCCAACCGCTAAACATGTTTATGTTCAGTTGATGGGAATTGGAAAGGTAAAGTAGTACTTACTAGGTAAATTAGAAAATATAATAGGATGATATTGGAGAATAATGGCTTTCACTCTGGCTGATTTCAAAGCCAGAGGAATTGTACTGAGATTTGTCTGGCTTTCACAGTTCTTGCAGGATACAGGTAAAAGAGCAGAGCTGGAGCTACACTGGTTCCACAGTCCATCTAAAAAAAGATGGTATTGTCCCTGCCATTCTCTACTACAGGCCAGGTTTTCCTCAGCTTCTAGATTAAGCTAAGTTTCTAATACACTTTTTTTTTCATATTTTTATTATTTAATATTTTTAATTTTCAGCATTGATTTCCACTAGATTTTGAGTTACAAATTTTCTCCCCATTTCTACCCTACCCTCACTCCAAGATGGCACATATTCTGATTGCTCCATTCCCCAGTCTGCCCTCCCTTATATAGTCCCCCCGTTCCTATTCCCTTCCCCCTACTTTCCTGTGGGATAAGATATCCAGTGGAGGTCACTGAGGGATGGAGCCAAGATGGCAGCTGGTAAGCAGGGACTAGCATGAGCTCTGTACCGAGTCCCTCCAAAAACCTATAAAGAATGGCTCTGAACCAATCCTAAAATGGCAGAACCCACAAAACAGCAGAGGGAAGCAGGGCTCCAGCCCAGGACAGCTTTGATGGTCTCTGGGTGAGGTCTATCCCACACGGACCTGGGAGCTGGGAGCTGGGAACGGAGTGGAGCGGAGCTCAGCCTGAGCGGCATGGACCATCCAGACCAGAAGTCGGGCAGAGGGGGCCCTAGCGCCCTGAATCAGTGAGCTGCGGCAGTAACCAGACTCCTCAACCCACAAACACCAAAGACTGCTGAGAAGGTTAGTGGGAAAAGCTGTGGGAGTGGAAGGAGTTCCTGGTTCGGCTTCCAGCCCGGGGGCAGCGGAGGTGGGGCAGCCAAGGCTGTTGTTACTTCCGGTCCCAGGCCCACCTGGTGGGAGGAATTAAGTGGCGGATCAGAGCAGGAGTGCACAGCCTGCTGAAGATCTAAGCCCAGTCTGGGTTGGGGGTTGGGGAAGGAGCAGTGCTGGTGTGGCAGAGCTGCCACCTCCCCCCCAAATGTAGAACATAGAACTCTCTAATGTACAAGCAGTCATACCCCACTGAAAAACTCAAAGGTCGAGTTAGTTGGCTGGGAATATGGCCAGGCAGCGAAAACGCACAGAGATTCAGTCTCAGACTTTGGATTCTTTCTTTGCTGACAAAGAAGACCAAATCATACAGCCTAAAGAAGTCAATAAAGTGCAAGAGCCTACACCAAAAGCCTCCAAGAAAAACATGAACTGGTCCCAGGCCATGGAAGAGCTCAAAAAGGATTTGGAAAAACAAGTTAGAGAAGTAGAGGAAAAATTGGGAAGAGAAATGAGAAGGATGCAAGAAAACCATGAAAAACAAGTCAATGACTTGCTAAAGGAGACACAAAAAATACTGAAAAATACACTGAAGAAAACAACACCTTAAAAAACAGACTAACTCAAATGGCAAAAGAGCTCCAAAAAGCCAATGAGGAGAAGAATGCCTTGAAAGGCAGAATTAGCCAAATGGAAAAGGAGGTCCAAAAGACCACTGAAGAAAATACTACTTTCAAAATTAGATTGGAGCAAGTGGAAGCTAGTGACTTTATGAGAAATTAAGATATTATAAAACAGAACCAAAGGAATGAAAAAATGGAAGACAATGTGAAATATCTCATTGGAAAAACCACTGACCTGGAAAATAGATCCAGGAGAGAGAATTAAAAAATTGTTGGACTACCTGAAAACCATGATGAAAAAAAGAGCCTAGATATCATCTTTCAAGAAATTATCAAGGAGAGCTGTCCTGATATTCTAGAACTACAGGGCAAAATAGAAATTGAAAGAATCCATCGATTGCCTCCTCAAATAGATCCCAAAAAGAAATCTCGCAGGAATATTGTTGCCAAATTCCAGAGCTCCCAGATCAAGGAGAAAATACTGCAAGCAGCCAGAAAGAAACAATTTGAGTATTGTGGAAACCCAATCAGAATAACCCAAGATCAGGCAGCCTGTACATTAAGAGATCGAAGGGCTTGGAATATGATATTCTGGAGGTCAATGGAGCTAGGATTAAAACCTAGAATCACCTACCCAGCAAAACTGAGTATCATGCTCCAAGGCAAAATATGGATTTTCAATAAAACAGAGAACTTTCAAGCTTTCTCAGTGAAAAGACCAGAACTGAATAGAAAATTTGACTTTCCAACACAAGAATCAAGAGAAGCATGAAAAGGTAATCAAGAAAAAGAACAAGAAAAAGAAATTGCAAGGAACTTACTAAAGGTGAACTGTTTTGTTGACACTCCTACATGGAAAGATGACAAGTATGATTCATGAGACCTCAGTATTAGGGTAGCTGAAGGGAATATGCATACATATATGTTTATGTATATATATGGGTAAATGTGTATGTATGTATATATCTATGTGTATATATATATATATGTGTGTGTATATATATATATATATATATATATATATATATATATATATATGGAGACAGAGAGAGAGAGAGAGAGAGGAGAGAGAGAGAGAGAGAGAGAGAGAGAGCGGACACAGGATGAGTTGAAGATGAAGGGAAGATATCTAAAAGAAATAAAATCAAATTAAGGGATGAGAAAGGCACATACTTAGAGAGGGAGATAAGGAGAGATAGAATGGGGTGGATTATCTCGCATAAAGGTGGTAAGAGGAAGCAGTTCTGTGGGAGGAGGGGAGAGGGCAGGTGGGGGGGGGATGAGTGAACATTGCTCTCATCAGATTTGGCCTAAGGAGGGAATACCTTACATATCCAATTGGGAATCTTACCCCATAGGAAAGAAGAGGGAAGAAGGAAAAAATGGGGGGGGATGATGGAGGGGAGGGCTGATGGTGGTGGAGGTAGTCGAAAACAAACACTTTGGAAAGGGGACAGGGTCAAGGGAGAAAATTCAATAAAGCGAGATGGGTTGGGAAGGAGCAAAATATAAGAAGTCTTTCACAACAGGAGTATGCTGGAAGGGTTATACATAATGATACACATGTGGCCTATGTTGAATTGCTTGACTTCTTAGGGAGAGTGGGTGGGAAGGGAGGAGGGGAGAGAATTTGGAACTCAAAGTTTTAAAAACAGATGTTCAAAAGCAAAATAAAAATGTTTACATGCAACTAGAAAATAAGATACACAGGCAATGGGGCATAGAAATTTATCTTGCCCTACAAGAAAGGAAGGGAAATGGGGATGGGAGGGGAGTGGGGTGACAGAGGGGAGGGCTGACTGGGGAACAGGGCAACCAGAATATACCCCATCTTGGAGTGGGGGGAGGGTAGTAATGGGGAGAATATTTGTAATTCAAAGTCTTGTGAAAATCAACGCTGAAAACTAAATATGTTAAATAAATTAAAAAAAAAATGTGTCACTGAAAAAAAAAAGATTCCCAGTGGAGTGTGTATGTTATTCCCTCCTTAAGCCAATTCCAATGAGAGCAAGATTCACTCATTTCCTTTCACCTGCCCCCTCTTCCCTTCCAATAGAACTGTTTTTTCTTGCCACTTTTATTTGAGATAATTTATCCCATTCTATTTCTCCCTTGCTCCTTCTCCCAATATATTTCTCCCTCACCCCTTAATTTCCTGGTTTTTTAGATATTATCCCTTCATATGCAACTCACCCCATACTTTCTGTCTCTCTCTCTCTCTCTCTCTCTCTCTCTCTCTCTCTCTATATATATATATATATATATATATATATATATATATATATGCATATATATGCATATATATAGACATATATTCCCTTCAACTACCCTATTACTGAGAAAGATCTCCTGAATAACAAATATCATCATTCCAAGTAGTAATGTAAACAAAACATTTTAACTTTAGTAAGTCCCTTATGATTTCTCTTCCCTCTTTACCTTTCATGCTTCTCTTGATTCTCATATTTGAAGGTCAAATTTTCTATTCAGCTCTGGTCTTTTCATCAAGAAAGCTTGAAAGTCCTCTATTTTACTGAAAATCCATATTTTGCCCTGGAATATTATACTCAGTTTTTCTGGGTTGGTGATTCTTGGTTTTAGTGCTAGATCATTTGACCTTCAGAATATCATATTCCAAGCCCTTCAATCCCTTAATGTAGAAGCTGCTAGATCTTGTGTTATCCTGATTGTGTTTCCATAATACTTAAATTGTTTCTTTCTGTCTGCTTGAAATATTTTCTCTTTGACCTGGGAATTCTAGAATTTGGCTACAATATTCCTAGGAGTTGTTTTAGGGATCTTTTTCAAGAGGTGATTGATGAATTATTTCAAGTTCTATTTTATCGTCTGGTTTTAGAATATCAAGGCAGTTTTCCTTGATAATTTCTTGAAAGGTGATGTCTAGGCTGTTTTTTTTGATCATGGCTTTCAGGTAGTGTAATAATTTTTAAATAATCTCTCGTGGATCAATTCTCTAGGTCAGTAGTTTTTCTAATGAGGTATTCCACGTTATCCTCCATTTTTTCATTCTTTTTGTTCTGTTTTATAATTTCATGATTTCTCATAAAGTCACTACCTTCCACTTGTTCTAATGTAATTTTTATGGTGGTATTTTCTTCAGCAGTCTTTTGGACTTCCTTTTCAATTTGGCTAATTCTGCCTTTTAAGGCATTCTTTTTCTCATTGGCTTTTTCTCTCTTTTGCCACTTGAGTTAGTCAATTTTTTAAGGTGCTATTTTCTTCAGCATTTTTTGGGTCTCCTTTAGCAAGTCATTGACTTGTTATTCATTATTTTCTTTCATCACTCTTATTTCTCTTCCCAATTTTTCCTTTACTTCTCTTACTTGCTTTTATAAATCCTTATTGAGCTCTTCCATGGCCTGAGACCAATTCATGTTTTAAGTGGAGACTTTTGATGTAAGCTCTTTGACTTTGTTGACTTCTTCTGGTTGTATGTTTTGATCTTCTTTGCCACCAAAAAAAGATTGAATAGTCTGTGTCCTTTTTCACTGCCTGTTCATGTTCCCAGCAAACAACTTGATTGTTATGGGCTCCCGAAGCCTCACAACTATACTCGCAGTTTCCCCCAAGACCCAGGCCTTTGCCTAAGCAAAGGACCTGATCTCGCGGACAATGAATGGGGCAGGAGCTGAAAGATGGTGAATGACTCCAAATTTTATTCCAGCAAGCAGCACCTTTATATCTTTAATGACGCATGTACATTCTTTGGTTATGTGGGTGAAGGACAGGTAAAAATCAATACACCTGGGTACTAGAACTGCCTCGACTCTGCCTACTCTCCTCCCCTTCTCTTCCTGAGCTAACCTGATGCTCCCTGCGGTCAGGCAGTCCAGGCAAAGAAGCAGAAACTCTACGTGCTCTGGCAAGCCCAGACAGAGAGCCGGAAGTTCCATGTGGTCAGGCAGGCCTGGGCAAAGATCTGGAATTGCCAGTGAAGCAACAAAGGTGAGACCCCTCCTCCTGGCTCCACCCATATCTCAAAGCCCTGAGTTTATCTCAGCAGGCCCCTGGGCCTGGAGGTCCGAGGAGGACAGGGTTCAGCTCTAATGCGGCCCGCAACACTTGACCCTTGAACTTCTTTCAGGGTATGACTGCTTTTAAATTAGAGAGTACCTTGACCCAAGCATTAGGGGCCTTGTACAGCTGTTTTCAGAACCACTTCAACTCCACTGTCACCACAAGCTCTGTCACACCATTGCTACTCCTCCTCCATGAACAACTAACCAGGACTGTGACACAGATCTAAGCATGGCAAAGGAGGATAACCCTGCCCTTGCACCAACCAAGTGCTCCTTGCACTCCCACTCTGATCTGCTGCTTGATTCCTCCCATTGTGTGGGCCAGGGCCTCCAGAAGCAGCTGATGCTGGGGCTCTGGAAGCAGCCACAGGAGCTTCCTGCTGCTGCAGTCACACCACCTCTGCTGCCCCTGGGACTGGGGCCCGACTGCGTACTTCTCTCACCTAGATTCAACAGTTTTCCCACTCACCTGCTCTGTTCCCTTTGAGATTTGTGAGTTGAGAAGTCTGGTAACTGCCGCAGCTCAATGATTCAGGTCCTGATAAGAGCGGGATTGCAGGGATCTCTTTGCTGGCACTGAGACAGGATTCTTTGCTTTGCCTTGCTTGGACCTGGGACTCAGTCCTGGGTGGTGGTCCCAGGTTGAGAAGAAGCACTTCTGGGGCAGGGCTTGTGGTGGTTGTGGAAAGGGAATCCTCCTCACAGTTTCAAGGCAGAAAGGAGTGCTTGAGGTCACTCACAGACCAGAACACAGGCCAGGAGAGTAGTAAAAAGCTCTCCTTTTATCATATCATCTTAGAAGAACTGAAAATTTACAGGTACCTAAAGGTATCTTTGAAAAGAGTTGCACAAACCCCTGCAGCTTTGGACAGTGTAATCTCTATACTGGAAGCAGTGTCCTACCTTGGCAAATGTCAAGGAATTGGCTGGGGAAATGAGCAAACAATGTAAGAAAAACTCAGACAAAAGGTGACAAAGAAGATCAAAATATACAACTAGAGGAAGAAAACAAAGTCAAAACTCCTACATCAAAAGCCTCCAAGAAAAATATGAGTTGATTGTAGGCCATGGAAGAGCTCAAAAAAGACTTTGAAAATCAAGTAAGAGAAATAGAGGAAAAATTGGGAAGAGAAATAAGAGTGACACAAGAAAATCCTGAAAAATGAGTCAACAGATTTGCTAAAGGAGAAGCAAAAAAAAATTGAAAAAAATAACACCTTAAAATATAGACTACCCAGACAAAAGAGGTTCAAAAAGCCAATGAAGAGAAGAATGCCTTAAAAACTAGAATTATCCAAATGGAAAAGGAGGTCCAAAAGACCACTGAAGAAAATGATTCATTAAAATATTAGAATGGTGCAAATCGAAGCTAATGATTTCATGAGAAATCAAGAAATTATAAAACAGAACCAAAAGAATAAAAAAAATATAGAAGACAATATGAAACATCTCAATTGAAAAACCACTTACTTGGAGAATAGATCCAGGAGAGAAAACTTTTAAATTATTGGACCACCTGGAAGTGATGGTCCAAAAAATGAGCCCAGACATAATCTTTCAAGAAATTATCAAGGAAAACTGCCTTAACATTCTGGAACCAGAGGGTAAAATAGAATGGAAAGAATCCACTGATCACCTCTTGAAAAAGATATCAAAAGGAAATCTCTTAGGAATATTGTAGCCAAATTCCAGAGTTCCTAGGTCAGGGAGAAAATATTGCAAGCAGCCAGAAAGAAACAATTTGAGTATTATGGAAACACAATCAGGATACCACAAACTCTAGCAGCTTCTACATTAAAGGATCAGTGTGTTTAAAGTATATTCCAAAGGGCAAAGGAACTAGGGTTAAAACCAAGAATCACCTACTCAGCAAAACACAATTAATATTTTAGGCAAAAATGGACATTCAATGAAATAGGGAACTTTCAAGCATTCTTGATGAAAAGACCACAGCTGAATAGAAAATTTGACTTTCAAATACAAGAATCAAGAAAAACATGAAAAGGTAAATAGGAAAGAGAAACCATAAGGGACTTACTAAAGTTGAACTGTTTACATTCCTACATGGAAAGATGATATTTGTAACTCATGAGATCTTTCACAGTATTACGGTAGTTGGAGGGAATATCTATCTATCCATCCATCTATCTATCTATCTATCTATCTATCTATCTATCTATCTATCTATCAACTATCTATATACACAGTATGTGTGTGTGTAGACAGAGGGCACAGGGTGAATTGAATATGAAGGGATAATATCCAAAAAGTAAAATTAAGGCATGAGAGAGGAATGTATTGGGAGAAGGAGAAAGTGAGAGATAGAATGGGGCAAATTATCTCACATGAAAGAAGCAAGGAAAAGATTTTACAATGGAGGGGAAGAGGGGAGAGGTAAAATGGAATGAGTGAATTGTACTCTCATCAGGTTTGGCTTAAGGAGTGAATATCATATACACTCAATTGAGTATCTTATCCTACAGGAAAGTAGAGGGGAAGAGGATAAGAGGAGAGATGACAGCAGGGTGGACAGATAGGGCAAGTAGGTAGTCAGAAGTAAACATTTTTGTAAAGGGACAGGATCAAAGGAGAAAATAGAATAAATGGGGGTGGGATATGATGGAGGTAAGCATAGTTAGACTTTCACAACAAGAATATTATGGAAGCATTCTGTATAACTACACCTCTATAACCTATATAGAATTGCTTGCCTTCTCAATGAGTATGGGTGGGGAGGGGAGAAGGGAGAGAGTTCGGAACTCAGTTTTAAAAACAAATGTTAGAAGTGGTTTTTTTACATGCAACTGGGAAATAAGATATACAGACATTGGGGTATATAAATCTATCATGCCCTACAGAAAAATAGAAGAGAAGGGGAGAAGAGAGGACATTGGGGGATGATAGAAGGGAGGGCAGACTGGGGGAAAGGGTAATCAGAATGTATGACATCTTGAGGTGGGGGGAGGGAAGAGATTGGGAGAAAATATGGAACTCAATTATTTTTGGAAATGAATGTTGAAAACTAGAAATAAATTATTTAATAGATACTTTTTGAAAAAGAAAGCAAAAAGAAATGGATAGATACAGTGGTGGGATTCAGCCAGTTCACACCAGTTCAATAGAACTGGTACCCAATTTAAGTTGAGTTTGGCAAAACTGTTGTTAGCCAGAGTGGGGCCTGTAAAGCAGTTGTTATCATGGTCAGGGCATGCGCCCAACAAGTCAGCAGTGGTCATGGTGCTTGGCTCGGGTTGGTTGTGAATTCATTTGAATCTCATGACTGGATAGATAGATAGATAGATGAATGAATAAAATAAACATACAAAAACATAATGAAGTCCCATCGATAGACATCAGATATAGCATGATTCTAGAAAGGCATTTTCTGCTTCTGAGGTTGATCTGAGGTTGGAGGCATTGCATATCACAGATAGCATGATAATCTGATACCTCATGTATTGAATTGAAGCAAGAGTTAATTTTATAAGAATTAAAGCACTTTTCATCTCCATGAATTCAGAGGAAGAAGAAGAAGAAGAAGAGCAACAACAACAACTACTACTACTACTACTACTACTACTACTACTACTACAACATTTAAAAGCTATGTAACACATGATTCCTGCTATTCCAAACCTTATGTAATAAGAGCTGACATTTACAGAGTGCTTTTTACAAAGCACTTTGCATATTAATTTTCATTTGATTTTCACGATGAGATAAGCATTATAGGTATTATTATATATCATTTTTATAGATGAGTTAAATGAGTCTCCCAGTATTGTCGATAGTGGTGGGCAAATTTGCCAATATCAGAGATCACATAGTGAATCAGAGACAGGATTTAAACTCCAGTTTCTCCTGATTCTAAGACCAGCAGTCTATCACTGCATGGTAAGACCTTTCTACCTAAAGTGATAAGTCCCATATACATAATAACCAAAGAACAATGCAAGAAATATGGTTATTCATTAAATTGTACTTTTTTTAGAACACTATATTTTATATAAGGATTCAGAAAAGGAAAATTGGGTAATTAAGGATTTCAAAAAGAAGGTAGCATTTGATATGGGCCTGAAAGAATATATGGAATTTGCATTGATGTCATGTAAGGGGGACTATATTCTAGAAAAAGGTAGAGAGCCTTTGCAAAGGCGCAGAAACGGGGATAGATATGTTGAAGGGGGTGTAGTATGGGGACTGAGATGTGGTTTAGGAATAGGGAATTTGTATAGTAGGCAATAGGTATTCATTTTAATTTTTAAGAAGATGAAGGACAATGGAAATAGAAGGGATCTTTTTAGTAAGATTAATCTGTTGTACAGAATGAAATATAAGGATCCAATTTATACTTTTTAGCAGAGACCTCATGTAACCAAGGTGTGTTTTTGCTTTTGTTTCTCTAGAATCTGGTATTTTACAAAATATGAAAATCAGGCACTTACACACTCAAATGGAAGTGGTCACTAAGTTGATTTTTTAAAGATGGTTTTATTTTGGCTAATCTGTTTAGAGAGGACCAAACTGGCTATTTTTTTTTTTGTTTTTCCCCTGGAGCATGGTTAACATAATGGAAATGATTCCTATAATTTGCAAAATGAGTAAAGGCTGTGTTTATTTCTGTGCTATAGTATAGAAACACAGTGTCAATTAATTTGAACAGAAATTTCTAGCCCTTCAGACCTCTCTTCTGCTTGATTATATTGCTGGATTTTGTTGCCTGGCATTTTAGTAATTTCATGTATAAGTTAATTGGTTTATTCATAGAGTTCCTTCAATCCTCCCAACCATGTTGATATTTGGGGGGAAATTGTATTTGTAGGAAATAAAAAGAAAATTAAAGTTAGTGCTTGTTAATCATGTGTCAGAGTGCAACAAGTATACCATGTAATGTGTTCAGGCAAGATACTCAGTGTCCTTAAAGGAGATAATTAAAATGTAAATCACTGGGGGAGAAGGAAGGGAGGGGACATTGGTCAATGAGGACTAACAAGGGTCTGCCTCAGAGTTGCTGTAAAAAGAGGAATTATTTTGTAAGACACTCTTATTTTCAGCAAGGAACATAGGCCCTTTTGAAAGATTAATATAGTATCTGAAATCTGTATTCCCATTTGACCAAAATAAACAATACAAATGTCTATATTAAATTAGAGGATATACATATATAAGGTGACTTGTAGCTAAAATATTTCATTACTTCATGTGAAGAAGGACAAGCATCATTAAGCATGCATTATCCATTGAACAACGCAGCAATGTGGAATGGGAAAGCAAAAATATGGCCCTTTACATATACCTTGGTGAAAGGGGAAGAAGGTTATACTTCTCAATTTTCATTAAAATCCTGAGCCAGAATATTACCTAATTAGTGATTCCCAAGATAATTTAATGTATTACTAAAATATATAGTGAAATAATCCCTAAAAATATCAGAGAAATATAACTGTTTTTTTTCAAAAGTATCTAAATACAACTACCCCTTGTTTTATGGATTGACTATAGGTCAACTATTGATCCTAAAGTAAATTTCAATAAAACAAATCTTATTTTCCTCTTGATTTACATTATGGACAAAGCACTGCATATTTCATAAACTGAATAGATAATGGAGAGGAAGAAGAACATGATAAAAAGCAAACAATCCTGTTCTGCATCTAGCTAAGTGTATGACCTTGGGCAAATCACTTCAACTTTTTAGATGCTTAATTTTGTCATCTGCGAAGTGAGTAGCTTAGATTTGGTAACCTCTCATGTCATTTCCAGATGCAAAATTATATTATTAGAAGATGATGGCTAGATCTAAGATGCATTAAATTATATAAAATAACTGTAATGTACTACTTTGGAGCCTGGGTCTATGATTTCATAAGTGTAAAGAATGCCTAGTGAGGAAAACTCCCTTTATTAATGCTTAACTATTATATATCTTTTAGTTTTAGGGAGTAGTCTGAGGTATTGAGAGATTAGGTGACTTGTCCAGGGTCATATTTTCAATATGTATCAGAAGTGCGACTTGAATTTAGATGTTCTAAAATCCAAGGTGAACTCTGTTGACATGATCCCAAGTGCTTTTTATTATCAGTGCTCAGAAGTAGTACTAGATTGACTAGATTATGACTCAGGCTCTAGAGAGAATTGCTTGCTGCTTCTTTTACTTTCATCAACAGAATTCATGGTTTTGACATTACTAGATGTTCTCTAATATCACACATGCATTTATTTTCTCAAAATTACATGGGATATTGCATTACCATAACCCCATTTTGCCAGCACAGGTGACTGCTACAAAAATACTCACAACCAAAATTTATAATGGTTCATCAAACCAGAACCTCCTCCAATCAGCTTCTTTCTCTCAGAGATTTGACCTTTCAGGCCTCATCCTAGTTTGGTTACCCATTTCTTTAACTAATTGTTCTGATTGTAGCAATTTGTGCAAGGGGCCTGACTATGCATTATGAGGGAATCAAGTTCCTGTCATTACCTATGTATCTGTCTCACCCCTAAACTAGATCACAAATAAAAGGAAATTGATCCCATAAAAATTCTCCCTTATATTCAGGTTATGAAATTGTTGAAATTTTCAGCAAGGTATAAATTTCTTCCACTGGTACAGGTTTCAACCTAACCTTATTTTCTTAAACTAAACCAGAAGATTCATCTTTTTAACCTTTGTTTTTCCATTCATACAAATGTAAGATGGCTCTCCTTAGCTTCTGCAACCTACTAAGTACTGGTACAAATAAGGTGGCTGCTCTAAATGTTTATTTGGTCTCCCTATTGATCAAGAGTGCATTGTCGTGGAAGTCAATGTAGTCAGAGAGCGACAGCAGGTTTCCCTAGACTGAACATATCACCCAAGTCTGGGAACATGTGCAAAGCTTTTTCATGAAAGTGAAGGAAAATGCCTGTGATTTAGTATTACTTGGACAATATTGAACTTATACCAAGTCGCCTTCAAAAATTATTACTGGCCTACAGTACTTATTTAAACTTTCTTCCTTCCCTTTCTTCTTCACCTCCCACCAAAGAGTAGGTTCCTCAGCTCTAATAGAAGTTCAGATTTCTGTGAAGCAAACTTCCAAAACTCATCAATGAATTCTTGGGATTGGAAGATTCTACATAGTGTTATCTCTAATGTAGGCATGAGTACTTCTCACTGAAAAAGGTCAGTGTGAACAAAGTCCCTGTGAATATGCCCCATTTTTCAAGAATTTCTCGGTGGCAATATAATGTACTGTAGGAACAGAATAAGAGATATACTTCTAGACATGGCTATTACAAATTTGTTTTATTTGACTATAATTTTATTATGCTGGACAGTTATTACTGAAGAGGAGGAAAGGTTGGGAAGAGAGGAGAAGAGGATATTATTATGTAAATAAGGGGGAGGAGATAGAAGAGCATCAAGGAAATATTTTTTTAAATGCATATAAGTCAGAGAGAGGTTCAGAAAGGAACACACAAGCAAGGCTGTGTTGGTTAAATTTTGCCTTCAAGGTGGTCAATGTGAACAAAACCTCCATGAGTATGCTCCAATTTCCATAATTGCTTCGTGGCAATATAAAGGATTGCAGGTACAGAATGAAACATGTATTAAAATGAAATAATATTAGATAGATAGATGTATAGATAGATAGAGAGGAGATATGCATATTTGTATAGATAGAGACACACACATGTATATATATATATATATATATATATATATATATATATATATATATATATATATATATATATATAGAGAGAGAGAGAGAGAGAGAGAGAGAGAGAGAGAAATAGAGATAGCCATACATACATACACATATATACTTATATATGCATGCATATGTGCATATGGTACATGCATGTGATTCCCAATTTTTGTATGATATTCAATTTTTGACCTTCTCTGTATATAGAAGTGTTCATTTGTTCATTTTCTAGTTTGTATAAAATGTTTAAAAAATATAAATGTTGATACAATCACTTTGCTTTATATTGACTGTTCTTTACAAATCTAAATCTATTTGATTAGTCAATGAATATTTAATGAATAGCTAATCATTTTCATAATTTTATGGAAAATATTTGATGGTTTAAAAAGTAGATAATAAAAGATCCCAGCCCTTGAGGTTGCAATCTAATGGAAAAAATAAAATATAGCACATATAAGTACAATACAAGGTAGTATATGCGCTCCATGAATGTAGGATCTCAAAGGAAGTGTCACTTTTGATTTAAACAGTTGATTCATAGATTTTCATAAGGAGACAGAAGAGAATAAATTTCAGAAGGTAGAAGGAAAGGCATAAGCAAAAGGGTCTGGGAGAAGAAAATCCCAAAACTTATTTAGGGAATGTTAATTACACTGCTTTGACTGTATAGTTAAAGGCCATTTGTAATGGAGAAGGTTCTAAATGCTACATTAAAGTGTTTTGGCCTCATTCTATAAGCTGAATATACTTCAATTTCATACCAATTGGAGTTTCCTAAATCATGGGCTTTGTAATCATGAGTCTGTAAGGAATTTGATCCAGCCACCAAGCTTAGTTCCTAAGAAATACAGGTTAAAAGACTTTTTTTTTGTACCTTTTCACATGCACCTGAAAGGAGATTTCACATCCTTTCCACTTACCCCAAGGTTTAATAGTGCAGGAAGCCTTTCCTTATATCTAGATTCAAATCTCTCTTTAAACCACTGAAGGCCATTTCCTTGTATTTTATTTTCTGTAGAGAACAACAGATTTTTCTGCTTAGTAAAATCTTTTATGTTTATTACCAAAATTTAGTTTGCCTGTCTTCTCCAGCCTTCTCTTTAAAAAAATTCTAAGACACTCACAATCCTCATATACATATATATATATATATATATATATATATACATATATATATATATATATATTTGCTTTTTTTCATCTTTTTTCAGAATCTCTTTAAAGTCCAAATTAGATATAATGCCTCACATCTAAGTGGGAGTTGATACTTTAGCCCAAATTCTCACCACTTCAAAAAATCAAGACATACTCTAATAAAAATATAAGCATAATGAAAACAATAAACAATTCTCTCATGAGGAAACTTCTGCAGGAAAACAATAGATGTCGCATTACTTGTTCCCCTTCCCTCACTTGCTGAAACTAGTGCTCTCTAATCACCCTGCCAATCAAATAATCAAAGAACAAGGGTTTTATTAAGTGTCTTTTTTAAGTCTGGCATCATGCTAGTTACTGGGAATTGAAAGGCAAAGATAACACTGTCCCTGCCCTCAACAAGATTACCCCATGTTCTAAGAGCTAATTGTCTATGATGTTTGTTTTTTTCACCTAAGAGTTATCCAATTGGAACCCTGTATCCCTGAACAGGTGGATTGTAGTAGTAGTGCAATGAATTGTAATGGAAATATCATTCGTTGTTGGGTTAAAAAAAGGAAGTTTCAGAAGTGGAAGATGAGATGAGTTTAGTTTGATAGTGCTTTGAAAATTATCTAGGGCTTAAGTGAACTATAAACACAGTATGAATCAATTCATTTTCGCCAAAAAATATTGCGTTGTATTAAGTGAAGCATAACTTTCAGGAATCAAAAAATAAAAGTTCTGTGGGACTCTGATGAGAAAACTCTAACCACATCTGGATTATTGTGTGTAGTTACAAAAGTATATATATTAATAAGCTGGAGGTTATGCTTGGGATAGGAACCAAAACATGCCTCCAGTTCATATTATATGAGAACGATAAAAGGAAATGAGGGTGTTAAGCCTTGAGAAATCTTAAGAAAGAGCTGTTAATTCTCTTAAGTATTTTTAGGCTTGTCAAGTGGATTGTCTTTTTGACTAGAGGGCAGAACAAGAAATGATGGATTTGTAAACAAATGTTAGCAAATATTTTTGTTTCCTTGTTTTTTTCACCCATGAATCAAGCCTAAATTTGATGTCTGAAGAAAACATTAAAAAAATCTAACAATTACAGCTATAAAATAGAATGGACTTCATTAGAAGATAATAAATTCTTCCTTATTGAAGGTCTTTAAGGAAAGGCTTGGTAATCAGAGCCATAACTAAAGTTGTTTGCCTAAGGTAAGCACCAAAAGGCACACTAAGGGCAAGAACACCAAGTTGAAAAAGGCAGGACGCATACTGTGGTGAAGGGAAGAAGAGAACTGGGACATGGGCTCCATGCTCAGGGAACTTAGGAACGGAAAGACAAATAACCATTATGAAGGCAAATCAAAAGTTCTTTTCCATATATCACCTCATTTGTCACTTGCACCATCTCTATGGTATATGTGAGCAGATGATATTACATTCATTTTTTCCTATGTGGAAATCAAGGCACAGAACAGCTAGCATGCTTAGTGCTATATAACTTGCAAATGATACTCAAGAAAATCAGATCTTTTTTTTATTTTTATTTTATTTTTTGAGGTTGGAGGGTTTTGAAATGTCTAAGTGCTAGTTTATTTTTTTTTACAGAGGAGCTATTTTTTAAGTTTTTTTTCCTTTCCCCACACAATAACATTTTAATTTTCCCCCTATTACCCATAAAGATAGTTTTCAACATTCACTTTTATAAGATTTTGAATTCTTATCCCAGAAGCTGGTGTGTTTGGGTTTATCAAACGGTAAATTACTATAGTCATTGACTACTGTGTTTTATGTGCCCAATCTATTCCACTGATCCACCACTCTACTTCTTAGTATCAAATGGTTTTGGTGATTGCTGCTTTATAATAGAGTTTTACGTCTGGTACAGCTAAGGCACTTTGCATTTTCCCTATTAATCCTCTTGTTATTCCTCACCTTTTGTTCATCCAGATGAATTTTAATTTTTTTTTCTAGCTTCATAAAATAATTTTGGCAGTTTGATTAGTATGGCACAGAATATGAAATTAAATTTAGTCAGAATCATCATTTTTATTATATTACCTTTGCCTGGCCATAAACAACTGATATAGTTTTTTCCAATTGTTTAGATTTGACATTGTGTCAAAAGTGTTTTGTAATTGTGTTCATATAGTTCCTGAGTTTGTCTTGGCAAGTGGACTCCCAAATATTTCATATTGTCTACAGTTACTTTAAATGGAATTTCCCTGACTATCTTTTGTTGAAGGGCTTTATTAGTATTATATACAAATTCCAATGATTTTCGTGGGTTTATTTTAAAACTTGCAACTAATGATCATTTTAAGAAAATTCCATTAATTCCTCTGCTCTCTAGTATTTTTAATGGAATGGGTGATCTATTTTGTTAAAAACCCTTTCTGCATCTATTGAGACAATCATATAATTTCTGTTAGTTTTGTTTTTGATATGGTTAATTATGCTTATAATTTTCCTAATATTGAACCAGTCCTCCATTTCTGATATAAATTCCACTTGGTCATAGCGTATTATCCTCTTGTAAACTTCTAATATTTTATTTAAAAATTTTGCATCTATATTCATTAAGGAAATTGTTCTATAATGGTCTTTGTTTTGACTCTTCCTGATTTAGATATTAGTACCATATTTGTATTATTGTTTATTTCTACAATTTATTGCTTGACCCACTCATTCTTTAGGATTAGATTATTTAGTTTCCAATTAGTTTTTAGCCTATCTTTCAATCCCTTGTTATATTGAATTTTTATTGCATCATGAGTTGAAAATGATGAATTCAATACTTTTGCCTTTCTGAATTTAATGATGAGGTTTTTAAGCTCTAATAGCAATTAATTTTCATGTAGGTGCCATGTACCACTGAGAAAAATGGCGTCCCTTTCTATCCCCATAGAATTTTCTCCAGAGGTCTATCATATATAACTTTTCTAAAATTCTATTCATTCCTTAAATTTTTTCTTGTTTATTTTGTGGTTAGATTTATCTAGTTCTGACAGGGGGAAGTTGAGGTCCCACACCAATAGTTTTGCTGTCTATTTCTTCCCATAACTCCCTTGACTTCTCCTCTATGTATTTGGAAGCTATACCACTCGGTGCATATATGTTTAGTATTGATAGTACTTCCTTGTCTATGGTAAAATTTAGCAAGATGTAGTTTATTTCCTTATCTCTTTCCCTTAGGTCTGGTTTTGGTTCTGCTTTGTCTGAGATCAGGATTGCTACCCTGCTATTTTTTAAAGCATAATATGTCCTGCTCTAGCCTTTTACCTTTACTCTGTGTGTATTTCTCCTTCTTCAAATTTGTTTCTTGTAAAAACACATTATAGGATTCTGCCTTTTAATTTACTCTGCTGTCCATTTTAATTTAATGGTAGAGTTCATCCCGTACTTTTCAGTTATTATTACTAATTATGTATTTCCCTCCATCCTTGTCCCCTCCCCATTTATACTTTTCTCTTTTATTTAACGCTGTACCACCTCACCAGTGTTTTTCTTTTGACCACCACCTCCCTCAATCTGCCCTCCCTTATATATCAGCCCCCTCTTTTTCTTTCCACTTTGTCCTCCTACTTCTGTCCTCCCTTCTATCAACCTGCTCCATTATCTTTCACCTTTACCCTCCTCCTTCTATGTAGGATAAGATAAATTTCTATCCCCAACTAATTGTTTATGTTATTCCCTCTTTGAGCTTATCCAAGAAGAGTAAGATTTAAAGAATGCTCATTCCTCTCCTTTCTTTCCCTCTACTGTAATAGGTCTTTTTTGCCTCTTCATGTGATATAATTTACCCTATTCTGCTTCCTCCATTTCTCTTCTCACAATACAATCCTATTTTTTTAACTCCTTATTTTTTTACATCATTGCATCAAAGTCAACTTGTACCCACAGCCTCTGGTCTTGTATACCCCTTCTAACTGTACTAATACAGATAGAGTTCTTAAGAGTTACAAGCATAATTTTCCCATGTAGGGATGCAAATAATTTAACGTTATTCAATGACATGTTTTCATTATCTTTTTACCTTTTAATGATTCTTTTGAGTCTTGTATGTGAAGATCAGATTTTCTATTCAGCTCTGTTCTTTCCATCAGAAAAGTTTTCATTGAATGTCCATCATTTCCCCTGAAAGATTGTGCTCAATTGTGCTGGGTAGTTGATTTTTGGTTGTAATCAAAGGTCCTTTCCCCTCTGGACTACCAAATTCCAACCACTCAGATCCTTTAATGTTGAAGCTGCAGTCCTATGTAATCCTGACTTTGGCTCCTTAATATTTGAATTGTTTCTTTCTGGCTGTTTGCTGTATTTTCTCCTTGACCTCCTAATTCTGGAATTAACTTAAATATTCCTTAGAGGTTGATTTTGAAATCACTTTCTGGAGGTGATCAGTGGATTCTCTCAATGGCTATTTTATCCTCTGGTACCAGGATATCAGGGAACTTTTACTAGATACTTTCTTGAAAGATGCTATCCAAGTTTTTTTAATGATCATGACTTTCAGGTAGTTTAAAAATTCTTAAGTTATCTCTCCTGGATCTATTTTCTGGGTCAGTTATTTCCCCAATGAGGTATTTACATTGTCTTCTATGTTTTTCATACTTTTAATTTTGTTTGATTGATTCTTGGTATTTCATTGAGTCATTGGCTTGCACTTGCCAATTATATATTTTTTTATTATTTAATTTACTTATTTTCAGTTTTCAACATTCACTTCCATAAGTTTTTTTTAACAAAAGATGTTGATATTTATTCTTCAGATAAAATATAGCACATTATTTACATTCAACTCAATTCAATAATCATATATTGTGCACCTACTGTGTTCAAGGCACAGTGTTTTATTAAAAGAAAATCAGTTATTATAATATTGAACATTTAAATGACACATGTTTTTAGGGGTAGGGGAAAAAATTGGCTCTCTGTATCTTACCCAAGATGAAAGTAAAGCAGCTCTCAGTGTTCAATCCCACTGCTAATCAGCATGGATTCTTTGACCTGGTACATCTTTTTTTTTAAATTTATTTATTTATTTTTAGTTTACCACACATGGTTATACATAGTTTTGAGTTCCAGATATTCTCCCCTCCCTACCCCCTCCAAGACGGCATGAAAGCTCATGTAACTGTCCTGTATAACTTCACATTGAAATAATTTATGCACTAGTCAAGTTGTGGAGAAGAATTTTGACCAATGAATGAATCATGAGAAAGAAAAAACAGAACAAAAAAAACCCCAAAAACAAAAACAAAAGAGAAGCAGAAAAGGCGAGCATGTAGTGCGCCTTGTTCTATATTCAAACTTCACAGTTCTTTCTCTGGATAAAGATATCATTCTCCATCGTGAGTCCCCTGGAGTTGTCCTTGCCCCTTAGGTTGCTGAGAAGAGTGCAGTATGTCAGGGTTGGTCCTCACGGAATCCATATATCTGTGGCTGTGCACAACGTTCTCCTGGCTCTGCTCCACTCACTCAGCATTATGTCATGTAGGTTTTTCCAGGTTGTTACGAAGTCTGCATCATCACCATTTCTTATGGCACAGTAGTATTCCATCACCTTCATACACCACAGCTTGTTCAGCCATTCCCCAATTGATGGGTAACCCTTTGATTTCCAATTCTTGGCTACCACAAAAAGAGCTGCTATAAATAGCCTTGTACATATGGGTCCTTCTCCCACTTGTGTGATTTCTTTGGGATACAACCCTAGAAGTGGTATTGCTGGGTCAAAGGGTATGAACATATCTATAGCCCTTTGGGCATAGTTCCAAACTGCTCTCAAAAATGGCTGGATCAGCTCACAACTCCACCAGCAATGCAACAATGTTCCAATTTCCTCACATCCTTTCCAGCATTTATCATCTACCTGTTTTGTTATTTTAGCCAATCTGACAGGAGAGATGTGTTATCTAAGAGTTGTTTTGATTTGCATTTCTCTAATCAGTAGTGATCCAGAGCATTTTTTCATATGCCTATAGATAGCTTTAATTTCTTCCTCTGAAAACTGCCTATTCATATCATTTAACCATTTCTCAATTGGGGAATGGCTTGTATTCCTATATATTTGGCTCAGTTCACTGTATATTTTAGAAATGAGGCCTTTATCAGATATACTAGTTGCAAAGGTTTTCTCCCAATTTTCTGCTTCCCTCCTAATTCTTCTTGCCTTGGCTTTTTTTGTACAAAAAATTTTCAATTTGACATAATCAAAATTATCCATTTTGCATTTGGTAATGTTCTCTATCTCTTGTTGGGACATGAATTCTTTACTTTTCCATAAATCTGATAAGTAATCTATTCCTTGCTTTCCCAAATTACTTATACTATCAGCCTTTACCCCTAAATCATGAACCCATTTTGACTTTATTTTGGTATATGGTGTAAGATATTGGTGTATGCCCAGTTTTTGCCCTACCATTTTCCAATTTTCCCAACAGTTTTTGTGAAATAGTGAATTATTAGCCCAGAAGCTGGCCTCTTTGGGTTTATCAAAGAGTAGATTGCTAAACTTGTTGATTTCTCCTACTTGTGTACCTATCCTATTCCACTGATCCACACCCCTGTTTCTTAACCAGTACCAGGCAGTTTTGATGACTGCTGCTGTGTAGTACAGTTTAATATCTGGTGTGGCTAAGCCACCATCTCTAGCATGTCTTTTCATTAATATCCTAGATACTCTAGACCTCTTGTTTTTCCAAATGAATTTTGTTATTATTTTGCCCAGCTCAGTAAAATCATTTTTTGGTAGTTCGATTGGTATGGGACTGAAAAGATAGATAAATTTAGGTAAAATTGTCATTTTTATTATATTAGCTCGGCCTAACCATGAGCAACTGATATTTTTCCATTTATTTAGATCTGATTTTATTCGCGTGAAAAGTGTTTCATAGTTATGTTCATATAGGCCCTGGGTTTGTCTTGGCAAATAGACTCCCAAATATTTTATAGTGCCTTCAGTAACTTTGAATGGAATTTCTCTTTCTATCTCTTGCTGTTGGGCTTTGTCAGTAATGTATAGGAATGCTGAGGATTTATGTGGGTTTATTTTATATCCTGCAACTTTGCTAAAGTTGTTTATTATTTCAAGTAGTTTTTTACTTGATTCTCTAGGATTCTTTAGATAAATCATCATATCATCTGCAAAAAGTGATAATTTAGTTTCTTCTTTTCCTATTTTAGTTCCTTCAATTTCCTTTTCTTCTCTTATTGCTACAGCTAATGTTTCTAGTACCAAATTGAATAATAGGGGTGATAATGGACATCCTTGTTTCACCCCGAGCTTATTGGGAATGCTTCTAGCTTATCCCAATTACAAATAATGCTTGTCAATGGTTTTAGGTAGATGGTATTTATAATTCTGAGGAAGGTTCCACTTATTGCTATGCTTTCTAGTGTTTTTAATAGGAATGGGTGTTGTACTTTGTCAAAGGCTTTTTCTGCGTCTATTGAGATGATCATATGGTTTCTGCTAGTTTTGTTGTTGACATGGTCAATTATGCTAACAGTTTTCCTAATATTGAACCAGCCTTGCATTCCTGGAATAAATCCTACCTGGTCATACTGTATTATTCTCGTAATGAGTTGCTGAAATCTTTTTGCTAATATTTTATTTAAAATTTTTGCATCAATATTCATTAGAGAAATTGGTCTATAATTTTCTTTCTCTGTTTTGTCTCTACATGGTTTGGGTATTAGTACCATATTTGTGTCACAAAAACAATTTGGTAGGACTCCTTCTTCACCTATTTTCCCAAATAGTCAACAAAGTATTGGGATTAGTTGTTCTTTAAATGTTTGATAGAATTCACCTGTAAAACCATCTGGCCCTGGATATTTTTTCCTAGGGAGTTCATTGATGGCATGCTCAATTTCTTTTTCTCAGATGGGATTATTAAGAAATTTCACTTCCTTCTCTGTTAGCCTGGGCAGTTTATGTTTTTGTAGATATTCATCCATATCTCTAAGGTTGTCAAATTTATGGGCATGCAGTTGGGCAAAATAATTCCTAATTATTGTTTTGATTTCCTCTTCAATAGAGGTGACCTCACCCTTTTCATTTTTGATACTGGTAATTTGATTTTCTTCTTTCTTTTTTTTAATCCAATTGGCCAAAGGTTTATCAATTTTATTGTTTTTTTTTTCATAAAACCAGCTCTTTGTTTTATTTATTAATTCAATAATTTTCTTGGTTTCAATTTTATTAATCTCTCCTTTGATTTTCAGTATTTCTAAATTGGTATTTAATTGGGGGTTTTCAATTTGCTCTTTTTCTAGCTTTTTCAGCTGTATGCCCAGATCATTGATCTCCTCTTTCCCTATTTTATTCATGTAGGCATTTAGGGATATAAAACTCCCCCTAAGAACTGCTTTTGCTACATCCCATAAGTTTTGGTATGTTGTTTCATTATTGTCATTCTCTTGAATGAAATTATTAATTATTTCTCTGATTTGTTCTTTGGCCCACTCATTCTTTAGAATTAAATTATTTAGTTTCCAATTAGTTTCAGCTTATTTTTCCATGGTACATTATTAAAAATGATTCTTATTGCATCATTATCTGAAAAGGATGCATTGACTACTTCTGCTTTTCTGCACTGGATTGTCAGGTTTTTATGCCCTAGTACAAGGTCAGTTTTTGAGTATGTGCCATGTACTTTTGAGAAGAAAGTATATTCCCTTTTATCCCCATTCAGTTTTCTCCAGAGGTCTATCATATGTGCCTTTTCTAAAATTCTGTTTACCTCCTTACCTTTTTTCTTATTTATTATGAGGTTAGATTTATCAAGTTCAGAAAGGGGGAGGTTGAGGTCTTCCAATATTATAGTTTTGCTGTCTATTTCTTCCTGTAACTCCCTTAACATCTCCTCTAAGAATTTGTATGCCTTACCACTTGGTGAATATATGTTAAGCAATGATATTGCTTCATTGTTTATGGTGCCTTTTAGCAGGATATAATGTCCTTCCTTATCTCTTTAATTAAATCTATCTTTACTTTTGCTTTGTCTGAGATTAGGATTGCTACACCTGCTTTTTTTACTTTAGCTGAGGCACAATATATTTTACACCAGCCTTTCACCTTTAACCTATGCGTATCCCCCTGTTTCAAATGCGTTTCTTGTAAACAACATATTGTAGGATTATGGTTTTTAATCCATTCTGCTATCTGCTTCTGTTTTGTGAGAATGTTCATGTTCATCCCCTGCACGTTCAGGGTTATGATTTCTATCTGTGTCTTTTTCTCCATCCTAATTCCCCCTGTTTATGCTTTTATTTCTCCCTTTCCCCTTCTCCTCCTCAACAAAGTTTTGCTTTTGACCGCCGCTTTCCTCAGTTAACCCTCCCTCTTTATTCCCCTCCCTTATCTTACCGTAACCCACTTGCTACTTCTCCTCCCCCTTCTGACCACCCCCCTCCCTTTTTCCCCCCTTACCCTCCCACTTCCCATAGGACAAGTTAGATTTTTAAACTTATCAGAGTATGTTATTCCCTTCTTGAACTAGATCAGATGACAGTAAAGCTCAAATACTGCTCTTCTCCCTCCCTTCTTTCCCTCTACTATGATATGTTTTTGTGCCACTTCATTTGGTGTAATTTACCCTTTTCTACTACCTCCTTACTGCTTCCCTCATAGCCCTCCCTTTATATCTCTTACTTATATTTTATATCTTTACATCATTTAATTTATACAGGCATTCACAACCTATGTATATCCCTTTCAATTGTCATAATAACTGTACCATTCACAAGAATGACTTATATATGTGTGTGTGTGTGTGTGTGTGTGTATATATATATATATATATATATGTATATGTATATATATACTATATATATATATATAAAACAAACATCAGATGATATAATCCCACATAAATATGTAAACAACCTACCCTTATTGGTTAATAAGGTTTGTGGGGTTTTTCCCCCTGGTTACCTTTTTATGTCTCTCTTGAGTTTTGTATTTGGAGATCAAATTTTCCATTAAGTTCTGGCCTTTTCATAAGGAAGGTCTGGAATTCCCTTATTTCATTGAATGTCCATTGCCTTGCCTGGAAAATTATGCTTAGTTTTGCTGGGTAGTTGATCCTTGGTTGTAGTCCCAGCTCCTTTGCCCTTCGGAATATCATATTCCAATTTCTCCTGTCTTTTAATGTGGAAGCTGAGAGATCTTGCATGATCCTGACTGTAGTTCCACGATATTTGAATTGCTTCTTTTTGGCTGCTTGCAGTATTTTCTCCTTGAGTTTATAGCTCTGAAATTTGGCTATAATATTTCTTGGTGTTTTCAGTTTGGGATCTCTTTCAGGGGGGTGATCGGTGAATTCTTTCAATCACTACTTTGCCCTCTGGTTCTAGGACCTCTGGGCAGTTGTCTTTGATAATTTCTTCGAATATACTGTCAAGGCTCTTTTTTTCATCATGGATTTCCAGTAGACCAATAACTCTCAAATTGTCTCTCCTGGATCTATTTTCCAGGTCAGTTGTTTTACCAATCAGATATTTCACATTTTTTTCTATTTTTTCATTCTTTACCCTTTGTTTTATTACTTCTTGGTGCCTCATAAATTCATTAGCTTCCACTTGCTCAAGTCTAATTTTTAATGAGTTAGTGTTTACATTTTGCTTTTGAGTCTCCTTTTCCAATTGGTTGATTTTGCCTCTTATGGTGTGATTTTCTCTCTCTAGATTCTGAATCTCCGTAGCCATTTTGCCAATCTTTTATTCCATATTTTCTTTTAGCTCCCTAATTTGGTTTTTAAAAATCTTCCTTTAGCTCTTCCAGCAGTGCTTTTTGGGTTGGAGACCCATTCATATTACCTTTTGCGGTATCTCATGTATCTACCGTATCATTACTAACTACTTCCATATTTGTATTTTGATCCTGCCTGTCTCCATACCAAGAATCTATTGTCCTCAGATTTTTTGTGTTCTTCTTCATGTTTGTTTGCCTTTTGGTGGCTTGACCACGAATTTCTAGCTTTGGGCCTCAGGGCTTTCTGTCCCAGCTTTCTTATTCTGGGGGTTGTGAGTCTAGAAGTATAACCTTCAGTTTCCTGAGGTGTGGGGGAGGGGTCTGGCTCCCTGGCGTCTCACTCCCTGTGGGTGCTCTCCAGAACTTGCTTTTCAGCAATGGTCTCAGAAGTTTGTTGTTTGAGCTGATGTCTGGTACTTCCCCTGGGGGAGCAAGGTTACGTCTGGGCTCCTGGCGTTGACCCCTGCCGACTCTGCCCCTATGGGACTAATGATCTTCTGCTATTTGACCACTGAAGTCCCACTGCTTTCTGCTCAGTTCCAGCGTTCTTTTTTTTTTTTTTTCCACCAAGGGATTCTCTGGGTGGGGAGGGGAGGGATTAGAGCTGTTTACCTGGCCATTAAGGCTCCCGGAAGTTCAAGAACCCACAGTTCATACGTGTGGGCTGCAAACTTCTGGAGATGATATTTCACAGCCGGTGGCGTTGTGCTGCCTCTCGTTGCTTCCGCAGACTGCCGTCCTGTGTTGGGAGGCCTGGGGATCTCTGCCGGTTTTGGGCGCCCAGTTTTCTCCCAGTCTGTCTTCCATGTGGATTTCCCGGCCAGCCGCTTCCACCTTGGTCTGGAGCAGCTCCTCACCGAGCACTCTCCGAGACTCCAGGTTCGTGCCTCCGGCCTTTCAGACTCTCCCGGCTGGGAAATTTGCTGCACCAGACTGCTCGTGGTTTCTGACTCTCTCAAATCTGCTCAAATTCACTTTTTTATGGGAATCTGACAGACCTTGTGAGAGAGCTCCTGTAAGACGCTGCCTTCATGTGGCCATCTTAGCTCCGCCCCCCCCACTTCCATAAGTTTTTAAATTTTCTCCCCCTCCTTCCTCCCTCCCCAAGATATCATGCAATCTGATATGGGCTCTACATATATATTCCTATTAAACACATTTTCACATTTGTCATGTTGCATAAAACTGTCATGAATGGAGAAGCCATGATAAAGAAAACAAAATAAAACAAAAAAGAAAAGAGTCTACTTCACTCTGCATTCTTACTCCATGGTCATTTCTCTGGATGTGGATGGCATTTTCCATCATGAGTCCTTTGGAAAAGTTTTGGGTCCTTGCATTGCTGAGAAGGGCCAGGTGTATGAAAATCAGTCCTCAAATACCATGGCTATTACTGTGTACAATGTTCTCCTGGTTCAGCTCACTTCACTCAGCATCAGTGCACATAAGTCTTTCCAGGTTTTCCAGAAGTACATCTGCTCACCATTTCTTATAGTACAGTAGTATTCCATTACATTTATATACCACAACTTGTTCAGCCATTCCTAAATTGATGGGCATCCCCTCAATTTCCAGTTCTTGGCCACCACAAAAAGAGCTGTCATAAATATTTTTGCACACATGGGTCCTTTTCCCATTTTTGTTATCTCTTTAGGATACAGCCATAGAAGGGGTATTATTGCTGGTTCAAAGAGTATGCACATTTTTATTGCCCTCTGGGCACACTTCCAAATTGATTTCCTGAATGTTTGGATCAATTCATAACTCTAATAACAATGAATTAGTGTTCTAACTTTCCCACGTCTCCAACATTTATCATTTTCCTCTTTTCTCATGTTAGGCAATGTGATAGGTGTAATGTGGTAATCAGAGTTGTTTTTATTTGCATCTCTCTGATCAATGATGATTTAAAGCATTTTTCCACATGACTATAGATAGCTTTCTGTTCTTGCTCTGAAAACTGCCTGTTCATATCCTTCGACCATTTATCAATTGGGGAATGATTTGTATTGTTGTAAATTTGACTCCATTCTCTACATATTTTAGAAATGAGGCTGTTATCAAGGACACTACTTGTAAAAATTATTTCTCAGTTTTCTGCTTCCCTTCTAATCTTCGTTGTATTGGTTTTGTTTGTAAAAAAAATTCAATTTAACAAAATCAAAATTATTCATTTCACATTTTGTAGTGTTTTCTATCTCTTGTTTGGTCATAAATTCCTCCATTCTCCATAAATTTGACAGATAAACTATCCCTTGTTCCCTTTATTTACAGTATCAGCCTTTATATCTAAATCATGTACTCATTTGGACTTTATTCTGCTATATGGAGTTAGACGTTGGTCTATGCCCAGTGTCTGTCATACAATTTTCCAGTTTTCCCCGCAGTTTTGTCAAACAGTGAGTACTTATCCCAGAAGATGGGGACTTTGGTTTTATCAAAGTTGCTATAGTCATTGACTACTGTGTCTTGTATACCTAACCTATTCCACTTCTCTACCCCTCTATTTCTTAGCCATTACAAAGTGGTTTTGATGATAACTGCTTTATAATACAATTTAAGATTGGATAAGGGTAGGCCATTTTCCCCAGAATTTCTTTTCATTAATTCCCTTGAAATTCTGGACCTTTTGTTCTTCCAGATGAATTTTGATATTTTTTCTAGCTATATGAAATAATTTCTTGGTACTTTGATTGGTATGGAAATATAAGTAAAATAATTTAGGTAGAACTGTCATTTTTGTTATGTAACATCAGCCTACCCATGAGCAACTGATTTTTTTTTCAATTATTCAGATGTGACTTTATTTGTGGGAAAAGTATTTTGTAATTGTTTTCATATAGTTCCTAGGTTTCTTTTGGCAGGTAGACTCCCAAATATTTTATAATGTCTACAGTAACTTTAAATGGAATTCCTCTCTTGCTATTAGGCAATAGTAATATATAGAAATGCAAATGATTTATGTGGGCTTATTTTATATCCTGCAACTTTGCTAAAGTTATTATTTCAAGTAGTTTTTTTTTTTTTACTTGATTCTCTAAGATGTTCAAAGTATATAATCATATCATATAAAAAGAGTGATAACTTAGTTTTTTTTTGCCTATTCTAACTCATTCAATTTCTTTTTCTCATCTTATAGCTGAAGCTAACATTTCTAATGCAATATTGAATAACAGTAGTGAAGTAGTGATAAAGGACATCTTTGTTTCACCCTTAATCGTACTGGCAATGCACCTAGATTATCCTCATTACATATAATGATTGCTGATGATTTTTGGTAGCTGCTATTTATAATTTTAAGGAAGACTCCATTTATTCCTATACTCTCCAGTGTTTTCAATAGGAATGGGTGTTGTATTTTGTCAAAAGTTTTTCTAAATGTATTGAAATAATTATATGGTTTTCTTGTTATGACCAATTAAGCTGATAGTTTTCCTGAGATTGAACCAGCCATGCATTCCTGATATAAATCCTACCTGATCAATGTATATTATTCTTGTAATAAGAGTTTGTAATCTCTTTGCTAATAATTTATTTCAAATTTTTGCATCTATATTCATTAGGGAAACTGGCCTACAATTTTCTTTCTCTGATCTGGCTCTTCCCATTTTAGGTATCAGTACCATACTTGTATTATAAAATATAAATTGGGAGGGAGCCAAAATGACAGCTGGAAAGCAGGGACTTGCATGAACTCCCCCATAGGTCCCTCCAAAAACCTACAAAAATGGCACTGAACAAATTCTAGAGCTGCAGGACCCACAAAATAAGAGAAGGAAGAAGAGCTCCAGCCCAGGACAGATTGGATGGTCGCTGGGTAAGGTCTGTAAGCATGGAGCTGGGAGATGAGTGGGGAAGAGCCCAGTGTGGACCAATCAAACCAGGATCTGGGTGGAACAGGGCCTAGTGCCTTGAATAAATGAGCTGTGGCAGTTACCAGAATTCTCAACCCACAAACACCAAACACAACAGAGAAGGTTACTGGGAAACCCTGCAGGGACAGAGTGAAAGGAGTTTGCAATTTGGCCACTGGCCCAGGGGCAGCAGAAGCCATGCAGCTTTGAGGGCAGAACTACAGCTCCAGTTCCTTCCGGGCCCGGGCCCACCTAGTGGGAGGAATCAAGTGGCAGATCAGAGCGGGAGTGTAGAGTCTGATTAAGATCTGAGTTGCTGTCATGGTTGGCATTTCTTGGGGAAGGAAGAATGCTGGTGTGGCACAGCTCACTATGCAGAAATAGCTCTGAAAACAACAGTGCAGCCCCTCAAGCTTGGGGCAAAGTACTCTCTACTCTACAAGCAGTCATAACCCATGAAAAACTCAAAGGTCAAGTAGTTGGGTGGGAACATGTCAAGGCAGTGAAAACAAACTCAGATTCAGACTCAGACTTTCGAATCTTTCTTTGGTGACAAAGAAGACCAAAACATGCAGCTAGAAAAAGTCAACAAAGTCAAAGAGCCCATATCAAAAGCCTCCAAAAAAAATGAACTCGTCTCAGGCTGTAGAAGAGCTCAAAAATGCTTTGGAAAAGCAAGTTAGAGAAGTAGAGGAAAAATTGGGAAGAGAAATGAGAGTGATGTGAGAAAACCATGAAAAACAAGTCAATGACTTGATAAAGGAGACCCAAAAAATACTGAAGAAAATAACACCTTAAAAAATAGACTAACTGAAATGGCAAAAGAGCTCCAAAAAGCCAATGAGGAGAAGAATGCATTGAAAGGCAGAATAAGCCAAATGGAAAAGGAGGTCCAAAAGATCTCTGAAGAAAATACTACCTTAAAAATAAGATTGGCACAAGTGGAAGCCAGTGACTTGATGAGAAATCAAGATATCATAGAACAGAAAAAAATGAATGAAAAAATGGAAGACAATGTGAAATATCTCCTTGGAAAAATCCACTGACCCAGAATATAGATCCAGGAGGGATCATTTAAAAATTATTATACTACCTGAAAGCTATGATCAATAAAAGAGCCTAGATACAATCTTTCAAGAAATTATCAAGAACTGCCATTATAATCTAAAATGAGAGGGTGAAATAGAAAATGAAAGAATTGACCAATTTCCCCCTAAAAAAATCCCAAAAAGAAAACTCCTAGGAATATTGTGGCAAAATTCCAGAGCTCCCAGATCAAGGAGAAAATATCTGAGATGCAGTTATTTAGGAGTTTTACTTCCTCTTTTGTTAACCTGCACAATTCATATATATATAGTAAATATTCATCCATTTGCCTAAGGTTGTCAAGTTTATGTGCATATAATTGGGGAAAATGATTCCTAATTACTCTTTTAATTTCCTCTTCATTGGAGGATAGTTCACCCTTTTCATTTTTGATACTAGTAAATTGGCTTTCTTCTTTCTTATTTAAAATCAAATTAACCAAAGGTTTATCAGTTTTACTGTTTTGTATTTTTATATATAAAAGCAGCTCTTTGTTTTATTAATTAATTTAATATTTGTTTGATTTCAATTTTACTAACCTCTCCTTTGATTTTCAGTATTTCTCATTTGGTAATTAATTGGGGATTTTCAGTTTGTCCTTTATCTAGCTTTTTCAGTTGCATGCCCAATTCATTGATCTTTTTCTTTATTTTATTCATGTAAGTGTTCAGAGATATAAAACTTCCCTTAAAAACTGCTTTTGCTGCATCCCATAAGATTTGGTGTGTTGTTTATTATTGTCATTCTCTTGAAAAGAATCTATTGTCCTTGGTTTTTTTGTGTTCTTCTTCATGTTGGTTTGCCTTTTGCTGGCTTGACCACGAATTTCTAGCTTTGGGCCTCAGGGCTTTCTGTCCCGGCTTTCTTATTCTGGGGGTTGTGAGTCTAGAATTATAACCTTCAGTTTCCTGAGGTGTGGGGGAAGGGTCTGGCTCCCTGACGTCTCACTCCCTGTGGGTGCTCTCCAGAACTTGCTTTTCAGCAATGGTCTCAGCTGTTTGTTGTTTGAGCTAATGTCTGGCACTTCCCCTGGGGGACCAAGGTTATGTCCATCACGTTGCCTACAAAATTGTGCTTAGTTTTGCTGGGTACTTGATCCTTGGTTGTAGTCTCAGCTCCTTTGCCCTTCGGAATATCATATTCCAATTTCTCCTGTCTTTTTATGTGGAAGCTGAGAGATCCTGCGTGATCCTGACTGTAGTTCCACGATATTTGAATTGCTTCTTTTTGGCTGCTTGCTGTATTTTCTCCTTGAGTTTATAGTTCTGAAATTTGGCTATAATATTTCTTGGTGTTTTCAGTTTGGGATCTCTTTCAGGGGGTGACCGGTGAATTCTTTCAATGACTATTTTGCCCTCTGGCTCTAGGACCTCTGGGCAGTTGTCTTTGGTAATTTCTTCGAAGATACTGTCAAGGCTCCTTTTTTCATCGTGGATTTCTGGTAGAACAATAACTCTTAAATTGTCTCTCCTGGATCTATTTTCCAGGTCAGTTGTTTTACCACTCAGATATTTCACATTATTTTCTATTTTTTCATTCTTTACATTTTGTTTTACTACTTCCTGTTGCCTCATAGATTCATTAGCTTCCACTTGCTCGACTCTAATTTTTAATGAGTTAGTGTTTTCATTTTGTTTTTGAGTCTCCTTTTCCATTTGGTTGATTTTACTTCTCAGGGTGTCATTTTCTCTCTTTAGATTCTGTATCTCCGTAGCCATTTCACCAATCTTATTTTTTAGGGACTTGATTTCGTCTTCTTTTAACTCCCTAATTTGGTTTTTAAAATCCTCCTTTAGCTCTTCCAGCCATGCTTTTTGGGCTGGAGACCAGTTCATATTACTTTTTGAGGTATCAGACATGTCTATAGTGTCATTGCCATCCTCTTCCATGTTGATATTTTGATCCTGCCTGTCTCCATAAAAAGAATCTATTGTCCTCAGTTTTTTTGTATTCTTCTTCATGTTTGTTGTTTTCCCTTTTCCTGGCATTACTACGAATTTCTATCTTTGGGCTCTCTGTCCCAGCTTTCTTATTCTGGGGGTTGTGAGTCTAGAATTATAACCTTCAGTTTCCTGAGGTGTGGGGGAGGGGTCTGGCTCCCTAGCATCTCACTCCCTATGGGTGCTCTCCAGCACTTGCTTTTCAGCAATGATCTCAGCTGTTTGTTGTTTGAGCTGATGACTGGCGCTTCCCCTGGGGGAGCAAGATTACATCTGGGCTCCCGGTGTTGACCCCTGCCGACTCTGCCCCTCTGGGACTAATGAGCTTCTGGTATTTGTCCTGTGAGGTCCCACTACTTTCTCCTCTGTTTCAGTTCTCTTTTTTTTTTCCCGAGGAATTCTCTGGGTGAGGGGGGGAGGGATTAGAGCCTTTTACCTGGCCATTGAGTCTTTCAGAAGTTCAAGAAGCCGAGTTCGTGGGTTTTTCCAGCGTCAGGAGTAGGTGTTTTCATGGCCAGTGGCGTTGTGCTGCCTCTCGTCGCTCCCACAGACTGCCGTCCTGTGTTGGGAGTCCTGGGGATCTCTGGGTTTCGGGTGCCCAGCTTTCTCCCAGCCCCTCCCACGTGGATTTCCTGGCCGGCCGCTTCTGCTTTGGTCTGGAGCAGCTCCGCAGCTGAGCGCTCTCCAAGCCTACAGGATCGTGTCTTCAGCCTTTCAGACTCTCCCGGCTCGGAGATTGGCCCCACGCAGACTGCTCGCAGTTTCTGACTCTCTCAAATCTGTTCAAATTCACTTTTTTACGGGAATCTGACAGACCTTGTGAGAGAGCTCCGGTAAGACGCTGCCTTCATGCGGCCATCTTGGCTCTGCCTCCAGGTTATAGGTAGTTTAATAACTCTTTGGGCATAATTCTAGATTGCTTTCCAAAATGGTCACATTAGTTTACAATTCCACCAACAATAAATTAAGTGTCCCAATTTTTCCGCATCACCTCCAACATTTGTCACTTTTCTCTTCGATCATTTTAGCCAGTCTGCTAGTTAGTTTTTAAGGTATAGTTCTTAAAGACAGAACATATGCATATTCTTTTTGTTGAATGGACAGAAACAGTTTTTAATTGAAACTCTCAGTGATTGTGTGGGTAAGTACTTTGGTGGGCCAGCAGGTTCACAATACTTCTAGGTCCTTTGACAGTCAACAAAATTTGTTAACTTAGTTAACAAAACTTATGCACAGAAAGAAAAGTTTGTTTAACAAAGGCATGAATTTATCACACCTCAAGTTAATTTAGCTGAGTAAATATTCCTGCTTAACTTGTCCATTGTTTTCTAACACTCAAGGATCAGAGAGCTTCTGCAATTTTTTGTGGTAGTTTTGTACTCAGGCATGAGAAAGTGATGTCAACAACCTGAGCCTTTAGTTACCTAATCCAATCAAGTCCCAAAGGTAATCTTAATATCTTCTTAGGAAAAAAAAATACTATGATGTGCACAGAGGGGAGGGGTCGAGGCAGAGATTAGGATATTGCTTCTACTACTACAGCAGAAGCACTGCCTTCCTGCTAGTTCCACGAGGTCATCTCTTTCCTCATATCAGGTACATTTGAAAGACCAAAGGCAGTAAAATCTGGAGAAAAATGATGACCAGACAATCAATCAATTAGTCAATCAACACTTATTAAATACCTACTAAGTTCCAAGTATTGTGATAAACACCAAGGATACCAAGAAAAAGACAGAAAACAGCCCTTGTCCTCAAGGGGCTTACAGTCTAATAGGGGAGACAATATGCAAACAAATATATACAAAGCAAGCTATATAAGATGCAGGGGATGGAGAAGGCAGAAACATTCATTCCAAAAGCATAGTCCTATTAGAAGGGTTGCTGGCTTTCTTGCTTATCCTTGTACTGTTTGAAGAGTCTATTTATAGGTGGTTAATTATTGGATTCCATCCTTTCCCTCAAGAAGCTTACAACCTAATGGAAGAGATAGCATGTGAACAAATTATGCACAGGCAGCTATATACAGGATAAATAGGGAATAACTAATAAGAGAAAGCATTAGAATTAAAATGGGTTGGGGGGAAAGCTTCCTACAGGACATGGATTTTAGTTGTCACTTAAAGGAAGCCAGTTCTTTAAATTTCCAGCCCTGGGACAAATTTGCCAAATTGGACAAAGCCCTAGCTATTTCAACAAGATTGCAGCTCCTAAAAATTGTATTTTTGCCTAATGTGGACTGAAGAGACATTTTCCAAATAACATAGTTTAAAAACAAAACCACACAAAAAATTGAAAGCTTTTAGGATTATTGAATCACTTAATGAATGTTGGGCATCATTTTTACCTACAAGAGTTATTCAGTTTTATAGAGAAGTCTACAAAATTCCGTATGTGGAGTACTGAGATGCCTTCAGCTCTAATCCCACTTGAAGGATCATCTACATTCTAAATCTTCCTTTTCTCCACTGTAATCTTCTTGGGCATAAAGTCTCACAGATGTGAAGTCCAAAAGGAATCAAGCCAGTAAAAAGCTGTCACAGGTGCATTCATTGTAAGAGTAACAAATCTCCAATGGACCAGTGAAACATTTGAAACTCTTAGCATAATCCTGATTTCTCTTGGTAATTATGCAGTGCAGAGCCCTGGAAAGGAGCATGTAGAAGCAGCCTAAATGATATTTCATGGTTTTGAAAAACCTGACTGTAATCTATAGAAAAGAGTGAATGTTTACGTCCCAATGGATTTTCTGAATACATTTGTTTCTCCTTGTTCTATAGAGCATATTTTCTGCAATACAACTTGTAAAACTGTTGGGGTTATATTGAAAGGAGAACTGGGCAGATTTTTGTCAGTGTTTTCAGGGCATTATATATCCCAACTCGGAGAAGCAGAGCTTCCCAGGCCAGCTTTTAAGAGTTAAAATCATTTAATGAATTGTACAAATATCAATAGGTCATCTAAATGTTATTATTTATGTTGAAAATTTTAAGTTCCATATATAATGCTTTGCAATAGTAATATATGTTCCTCTTTAATAAATTACTTTTGTAAAACATTATAAGGAATTATAATTATAGTGAAAATTATTTTCCTCTTATTTCTCTCCTCCTTCAACAAATCCGTGACAAAGATGAAATAGCTAATCAATATGTTTAAATATACCATTTTCTAAGAATAGACCACATTCTTAATTTGATCTCTCTTGTCATTCACATTTTACAGAAACTACCCAGAAATATCATCACTTAACTCTTGAATATATTTTCAGAAGGATTTTCCTTAAGTTCAACCATCTATTCATGTTTGGATTTTGGTAGATTAAGTGACAAAACTAGGGAAAATGTCATGTAACATAGAAAAAAAACTATTTGCTCTAATAAGACTTACAAATAGAGCCAATATTTTTTTGGGATGGGCAGAGACCAATTTCTGGTCATTAAAATTAATTTATGTTAATCTTACACAGAAACCAACGCTATGGGAGTATTTATAGAATGTTGCCTGGAGTGGAAATATGCAGAATAAACATTTCTAAGGGCCAGCAATAATGATCTAAAATAAATCCCAATCATGATGGTGAACTGTAGTTTCTGTACTCTCATGCAAAGTGCCACTGACATCAATGTTAGACAAATGGTGTGTGCCAAATCCACAAATCCACAGGGCCTCTTAAAACAGTATTCCCCACACTTAAACAACAAGAAACAGCACTTGATCTTACCATTATTGAATGGTAATTTATTAAATATCTCCCCCAACTGTCAATATGTCTTGATGGATTCATTTTTATTTAAGTGTAGAAAAATTGAAAAAAAATAAACTGGATTTGATTTTTAAGTATTTTAAAATATTTTTTTCCAATTACATGTAAAAACAATTTGGAACGTTCATTCAATTTTTTTTTAATTTTTAATTCTCACCTCACTTAAACACTCCCCTCTCATTGAGTAGGCAAGACATTTGATATAGGTTATAAATGTGCAATAATATTTCCATATTAATCATGTAAAAGGAAAGACAAAACATAAAAAACCAAAGAAAAGCCAAAAACACAACAACAAGAAGATAAAGAAAGTTTAACAAAAATCTATGCTTCACTCTGCATTCAAACTTCATCACGTCTTTTTCTGGAGGTAGATAGCATTTTTTCATCATAAATCCGTCAGAACTATATTGCTGAGAATAGCTAAGTCATTCATAGTTGATAATCATGCAAAATTGTTGTTACTATGTACCATGTTCTCCTATCCCAGCTTACTTCCCTTTGCAACAGTTCATGTACCTCTTCTCAGGTTTTTCTGAAGGTATCTTGCTCATTATTTCTTATTGAGCAGTAGCATTCCATCACAGTTATGTACCACAATTAGTTTATCCCTTCCTGAATTGATGAACATCTCCTCAATTTCCTATTATGTGCAGCCACAAAAAGGCTTCTATAAATAATTTTGTATACATAGGTCCTTTTTAAAAAAAATCCCTTTGAGGTACAGACCTAGTAATGGTATTGCTGGGACAAAAGGTATGCATGGTTTTATAGTACTTTGAGCATAGTTCCAATTGCTCTCCAGAATGGTTGGATTGGTTCTCCACTCAACAAATGGTGCTCAAATGTTACAATTTTTCCACATTCTCTCCAACATTTACAATTTTCCTCTTCTATCATATTAGCCAATCTGACAGATGTGAAGTGGTACATTTGACTGTTTTTAACTTGCCTTTCTCTAATCAATAGTGATATAGAGCATTTTTTCATATGAGAAGAGATAGCTTTTATCTCTTCATCTGAAAATGGTTTATTCATATGGTTGGAACATTTATCAATTGAGGAATGACTTATATTATTATGTATTTGACTCAGTTCTCTCTATATTTGAAAAATGAGCGCTCTATCATAGCAACTTGCTGTGGATTTTATTGTTATTTTTTATTTAACATTTTTAGTTTTCAGCTACCCTAATGCTGAGGTCTCATGAATAATAGACATGATCTTTCTATGTAGGAATGTACACAAAACGGTTCAACTATAGTAAGTCCCTTATAATTTCTCTTTCTTGATTACCTTTTCATGCTTTTCTTTATTCTTGTGTTTGAAAGTCAAATTTTCTATTCAGTTCTGGTTTTTTCACTGAGGAAGCTTGAAAATCCGCTATTTTATTGAAAAATCCATATTTTGCCATGGAGCATTATACTCAGTTTTGCTGGATAGGTGATTCTTGGTTTTAATTGTAGCTCCATTGACCTCTGGAATATCATATTCCAAGCCATTTGATCCCTTAATGTTGAAGCTGCTGGATCTTGTATTATTCTGATTGTGTTTCCACAGTACTCAATTGTTTTCTTTCTGGTGGCTTGCAGTTTTTTCTCCTTGATCTGGGAGCACTGGAATTTGGCCCCAATATTCCTAGGAGTTTTCTTTTTGGGATCTTTTCCAGGAGGTGATCTGTTGATACTTTCAATTTCTATTTTACACTCTGCTTCTAAAATATCAGGGTAGTTTTCCTTGATAATTTCTTGAAAGATGATATCTAGGCTCTTTTTTTGATCATGACTTTCAGGTAGTACAATAATTTTTTTAATTATCTCTCCTGGATCTATTTTCCAGGTCAGTGGTTTTTCCAATGAGATATTTCACATTGTCTTCCATTTTTTAATTTCTTTGGTTCTGTTTTATAGTATCTTGATTTCTCATACAGTCACTAGCTTCCACTTGCTCCAGTCTAATTTTTAAGGTAGTATTTTCTTCAGTGGCCATTTGGACCTCTTTTTCCATTTGGCTAATTCTGCCTTCCAAGGCATTCTTCTCCTCATTGGCTTTTTGGAGCTCTTTTGCCATTTGAGTTAGTCTATTTTTTAAGGTGATATTTTCTTCAGTATTCTTTTGGGTCTCCTTTAGCAAGTCATTGACTTGTTTTTCATGGTTTTCTCGCATCATTTTCATTTCTCTTCCCAATTTTTCCTCTACTTTTCTAACTTGCTTTTCCAAATCTTTGTCACCAAAGAAAGATTCCAAAGTCTGAGACTGAATCTGAGTATATTTTCACTGCCTGGCCACATTCCCAGCCTACCTACTTGACCCTTGAGTTTTTCTTCAGGGTATGACTGCTTGTAGAGTAAAGAGTACTTTGTTCCAAGCTTGAGGGGATATGCTGTTGTTTTCAGAGCTGTTTCTATGCAGGAAGGTCTGCCACACAAGCACTCCTCCTCCCCCAAGAACCACCAACCTGGACCTGACTCAGATCTTAAGCAGGATCTGCACTCCTGCTCTGATCTGCCACTTAATTCCTCCCACCAGGTTGTCCTGGGGCTGGAAGCAACTAACTCCAGCTGTAGTTCTGTAACTGCACCACCCCTGCTGCCCCACAGGTGGTGGCCAAACCATGAACTCTGTTCAATCTGTCCCCCACAGCTTTTCCCACTAACCTTTTTTGTTGTCTTTGGTGTTTGTGGTTTGAGAAGTCTGATAACTGCCACAGCTCAGTGATTCAGGGTGATAGGGCCTGTTCTGCCTGGCTCCTGGTCTGGCTGTTCTTGCCACCACCCACGCTGGGCTCCGCTCCCCTCCACTCCCAGCTCCATGTGCAATTGACCTCACCTAGCTACCATCCAGGCTGTCCTGGGCTGGAGCCCTGCTTCCCTCTGGTATTTGGTCCTGCAGTTCTAGATTTTGTTCAGAACCATTTTTATAGTTTTCTGGAGGGACCTGGTGGGGAACTCATGCAAGTCCGTGCTTTCCAGCTGCAATCTTGGCTCCCCCCACCCCTGCCCTGCCTTGCCCAGGAATTCCTTTCACTCTCTCCCCAGAGTTTTTCCCACTAAGCTACTCTGTTGTCTTGGGTGTTTGTGGGTTGAGAAGTCTGGTAACTGCCACAGCTCACTGATTCAGGGTGCTAGGACCTGTTCTGCCTGCTCCCATTCTGGTTGGTCCAGGTGTAGCCCACACTGGGCTCTGCTCCACTCTGCTCCCAGCTCCATGTGATAGACCTTACCCAGTGACCATCCAGGCTGTCCAGGGCTGGAACCCTGCTTCCCTTTGCTATTCCAGTGGGTTTTGCAGCTCTAGAATTTGTTCAGGGCCATTTTTATAGGCTTTTGGAGGGACCTTGTAGGGAGTTCATGCAAGTCCCTGCTTTCCAGCCACCATCTTGGCTCTGCCCCACTTCCTGTAGATTTTTTCAAGGTTATGGTTATTGTGTTCTCTCCATCCGTTTTTCCTGTTCCTTCTTTCCTTCCTTCCTCCCTTCCTCCCTTCCTTCCCCCTCCCTCCCTCTCTCCCTCTCTCTCTTTCTCGCCCCTATCTGTGTGTGTGTGTCTCCCTTCCCCCTTCTCCCAGTGCACCTCTCTTTCATCCCTATTAATTTTAATTTCTTAATATATGCCATTTTCAAGGGTGGAACCGTGATGGCAGAGACAAAGCAGGGATTTACTTGAGCTCTTCCACATACCCCTCCAAGTATCTGTAAAAATGACTCCAAACAAATTCTAGAGCTGTGGAACCCACAAAATTACAGAGTAAAACAAATTTGAAGCATTAGAAACCCTGTAATGTCAACAGGAAAGGTCTATTGCACTGGGTTTGGATAGAAATGCAGTGCACTGTGGGCCATGTCAGTATGAACAGGGCTAGAGCAGGCCTCAGGAGAATGAGTCACTGGCAGCTGAGAAAGTTTCCAGACTTCTCAATCCAGAAACACCCAGATAACTTAACCTGTTACAGGAAAGGTCTCTCCAGACCTGGACGAGAGAGGAGTGCAGTCCAGCCCCAGCCCTGGGGCAATAGACGTGGTGGTAGTGCTGGCAGCACTGCTGGAGGCAGCAGCAGCTGCTACCAGAGATCTTGGCCCACAGATTGTGGGGGGATCAAGTGGCTGTTCTGAGGACAATTCCAGGGATATCTTTGATGTCACTGAGGCAGGATTCCCTTCCTTTACTTTACTTTGATCTGGGACTCAATCTTGTGTGGCAGTCCTGGGGTTAGTGCTTGTGGGTTAAGTGCTTGTGATCACTCACAGACCAGAGCACAGGCCAAGAAAGGAGTAAACGCCTCCCCTTTGATCATACCATTTCAGCAGAACTGAAAATTTATAGGGTCCTAGAAATAACTCTGAAAAGAGCTGCACAAAACTCCTGAAGCCTGGGGTGGTACACCCTCCATTTGAAAAAGAGCTCAGGGTCAGGTAATTGACTGGGAAAATGAGCAAATAGAAGGGAAAATAATACTAAAGAAGTTTCCTTTCTTGGTGAAAAGTATTTTCTTATGTCCTTGGTGAGGAAGAAGATCAAAGCACACAATTAGAGGAACACAACAAAGTGAAAGCTCCTACATCCAATCCTCCAAGAAAACTATGAAATGGTCTTATGCCAAGGAAGAAATCAAAAAGGATTTTGAAAATCAAGCAAGAGAAGCATAGGAAAAAATGTGAAAAGAGAGTGATGTGAGAAAATCACGAAAAATGGGTCATTGGCTTGTTAAAGGATATCCAAAAATGCTGAACAAAATAACACTTTTGAAAATACAATAATTCAAATGGCAAAAGAGATCCAAAAGGCAATGAGGAGAAGAATATCTTGAAAAGCAGAATTAGCAAAACAGAAAGCAAGGTCCAAAAGTTCTCTGAAGAAAATACTTACTTAAAAATTAGAATGGAGCCAATAGAAGCTAATGACTTTATGAGAAATCAAGAAATTATAAAACAGAAACAAAAGGATGAAAAAAAAAAGAAGACAATGTGAAATATCTCATTGACCTGGAAAATTGACCACTCACCTGGAAAATAGATCCAGGAGAGATTATATATATATATGTGTGTGTGTGTGTATATATGTATATATATATGTATGTATATATACATATATATATTATATATATACATATATATTATATATGTGTGTGTGTGTGTGTGTGTGTATGTGTGTGTGTGTTATGTATTTATTTTTAATTTTTAGTTTACAACACTCACTTCCACAATTTTTAGGTTCAAAATTTTCTCTCCCTCCCCCTACCCCCCAAACAGCATGTAATTCAATGTAGGTTCTACATATACCTTCATAAGAAATTTATTTACATAATAGGGCAGTTATAAAAAAGAATTACAGTCGGTGGAATGAATCATGAGAAAAAAAGAAATGAATCCAAAAAATAAAGGAAAAAAAGAGAGAGCAAATAGTTTTCTTAAATCTTCATTCCGACTCCCTAATTCTTTCTCTGGATGTGCATAGCTATTTCCATCATGAGGCTTTTGGAGCTGTCTTTGAACCTTTTATTGATGAGAGGAGCCAAGGCTCTCAAAGTTAGTCTTTACAGATGACATGTGTCTGTAATTTTGTATAATGATCTCCTGGTTCTGCTTCACTCACTCAGCATTATAACATGTAGGTTTTTCCAGGTTGTAATGAAGTCCATCTGCTCTTCATTTCTTATAACACAACAGCATTCAATTACATTCATATACCACAATTGGTTTAGCCATTCTCCAATTGATGGACATCCCCTTGATTTCCAATTTTTTGACACCACAAAAAGAGCTGCTATACGTATTTTTGTACATTTTTGTCCATTTCTCACTTGTGTGATCTCTTTAGGATACAGCCCTAGAACTGGTATGGTTAGATCAAAGGATATGCACATTTTTATAGCTCTTTGGGCATAGTTCCAAATTGTTCTCCAGAATGGCTGGATCAGTTCACAACTACTCCAGCAGTGTAACAGTGTTCCTATTTCCCCACATACTCTCCAGCATTTATCATTTTTGTCATTTTCCTGTTTTGTCATTTTAGCCAATCTGACAGGAGAGATGTGGTACCTAATAGTTGTTTTGATTTGCATTTATCTAATCAATAGTTATTTAGAGCATTTTTCATATGCCTATAGATGTCTTTAATATCTTCCTCTGAAAACTGCCTGTTCATATCTTTCGACCATTTCTCAATAGGGAATGACTTGCATTCCTATAAATTTGGATCAGTTCCCTGTATATTTTAGAGATGTTGCCTTTATCAGAGACACTAGCTGTAAAGACTTTCTCCCAGTTTTCTGCTTCCCTTCTAATCTTTTTTGCATTGCCTTTGTTTATACAAAACTTTTCAATTTTACATAAACAAACATGAAACCATTATCAGAGAAACTGGCTGTAAAGATTCTTTCCCAATTTTCTGCTTCCTTCTTTATCTTTGCTGTATTGGCTTTATTTGTACAGATCTTTTCACTTTAACCTAATCAAAATCATATATTTTGCATTTTGTAAAGTTCTCTATCTCTTATTGGGTTATGCATCTTTTGCTTCTCCATAAATCTGACAGGTAAACTATCCCTTGCTCTCCAAATTAGGTTATAGTGTCAGCATTTATTCCTAAATCATGAATCCATTTTGACTTTATTTTGCTATAAGGTATAAGATATTGTTCTATGCCCAGTTTCTGCCATACTGTCTTCCATTTTTCTCAGTGATTTTTTTGTGAAATACTGAATTCTTAACCCATAAGCTGGATTCTTTGGGTTCATCAAAGAGAAGATTGCTGTAGTCATTAACTACTGCGTCTTGTGTACCTAACCTATTGCACTGATCCTCCACTCTGTTTCTTAGCCAGTACCAAGTAGTTTTGATGACTGCTCCTTTATAATACAGTTTAACATCTGGTATGGCTAACCTAACTTCCTTAGCATTTCTTTTCATTAATTCCCTTGATATTCTGGATGATATTTTTTCTTCCAGATGAAATTTTGTTATTATTTTATCCAGCTCTGTAAAATATTTTTGGTAGTTTGATTTTATGGCCTTAAATAAGTAAATTAATTTAGGTAAAATTTGCATTTTTATTATATTAGCTCAGCCTAACCATAAGCAACTGATGTTATCTTAGTTATTCAGAACTGAGGTATGGAGGAGGGGTAGTCTGGCTGCTAGAAGTCTCCTCTTTCCCTAGGGCTGTGCTATAGCATGAATGATCTCTGCCATTGTCTGCCTTGGTATCTGCCAATTCCCCTAGCTGTACAAAGGCATGGCTGTGGTCCTGGTGTTGGAGCTTACCAGCTCCACCACTCAGGCACTCAGGAAATCCTTCTGGAAATCCTTCTGGTCTGACAAGGTGGGGCCTGCTGGGTTGCCTCCCTTCCTGCACTGGTCTCCTTCCACCACCACATGAGAGGCCATTTCCCTAGTGTCCAGAGCTTTAAGATTACTAAATCTCCAATTCTGGCACCTCTATTCCAGGGTTTCTCCTGGGGCAGTATTCCCTGGGTTTATTCAAGGGAGGGGTGGGAGTCCTTTTACCTGCTCATCATGGCTTTTGGAAGGTCAAAAAATTGAGTTTCATACCTTTAGACTGTGGCCTGGTAGCCTCAGAAGATGCTTCTGCTGTGGCTGCAGGGTTTCTGCTGCTTCCTTATGTAGCTCTGACAAATTCCTGTCCTGGGCTGAGAGGCCTGGGGATCCCTACCACATCTGGCAGTTCAGCCCTGGGTCTGCTCCTGCTCTTGCTCTGGTATGTTTTTGTTCTGTGGTCTCATAGCGTGGCTGGCTGAGTTCAGCTTCTGCTTACATTCCCCATGCCTGGTGCCCTCTCAGTCCACAGATTCATCAGATCAACCTGGGGACTGTCCTGAGCTTCAAATCTACCACAGTGTCTCCTAGTGTCTTCCACCTCTCTTTTTTAATTAAGATTTTTTATTTTTACTTTACAACACTCACTTCTGCATGAATTTGAGTTACAGATTTTCTTTCCCCCACTCCCCACTCCCTCAGCAAGATGGCATGGAATCTGATATATCTTCAACGTATAACTTTGCATTGAACTTATTTACACAACAGTCAAATTATAAAGAAGAATTATGACCAGTGGAATGAATCATGAAAAATAAGAAAGAAAAACAAAAAAAAGAAAAAAAGGGACAGCAAACAATTTGCCTCAATCTACATTCAAACTCCATAGTCCTTTCTCTGGATGTAGATACCTCCCTCCATCATGAGTCCTTTGGAGTTGTCTTTGAACCTTGTATTGCTGAGAGGAGCAAAATCTATCAAGGTTAGTCACTACAGAATCAATATACATGTGCTTGTGTATAAGGTTCTCCTAGTTCTGCTCTGCTCACTCAGCATTATAACATGTAGGTTTTTCCAGGTATTTATGAAGTCCGTATCTTCCCCATTTCTTATAGCACAATAGTATTACATGACATTCATATACTGCAACTTGTTTAGCCATTCCCCAATTGATGGGCATCCCTTTGATTTCCAATTCTTTGCTACCACAGAAAGAGCTGCTATGTATATTTTTGTACTTATAGGTCTTTTTCTCATTTTTGTGATTGATCTCTTTGGGATACAGCATTAGAAATAGTATTACTGGATCAAAAGGTATGAACACTTTTATAGCCCTTTGGGCATAGTTCCAAATTGCTCTCCAGAATGGCAGGAACAGTTCACAACTCCACAGGCAATGTGACAATGATCCAATTTTCCCACATCCTCTCCAGCATTCATCATTTTCCTGTTTTGTCATTTTAGCCAATCTGACAGGAGAGATGTGGCACCTAACAGTTGTTTTGATTTGCATTTCTCTAATCAGTAGTGTTTTCGAGCATTTTTTCATATGACCATAAATATCTTTAATTTCTTCCTCTGGAAACTGCCTGTTAATATCCTTTGACCATTTCTCAATTGGGAAATGACTTGTATTCCTGTGAATTTGGCTCAATTCCCTGCATATTTTAGAGATGAGGCCTTTATCAGAGACACTGATTGTAAAGTTTTTCTCCCAGTTTTCTGCTTTGCTCCTAATCTTTCTTGCATTGGTTTGGTTTATACAAAAACTTTTCACTTTAACATAATCAAAATTATCTATCTATCTCTTGTTGTGTCATGATTTCTTTGCTTTCCCACAAACCTGATAGGTAAACTATTCCATGCTCCCCCCCAAACTGTTTATAGTATCAATCTTTATTCCTAAATCTTGAACCCATTTTGACTTTATTTTGGTATATTGTGTAAGATATTGGTCTATGTCCAGTTTCTGCCCTCCAATTTTCCACTTTTCCCAGCAGTTTTTGTGAAATAGTGAATTCTTAGCCCAGAAGCTGGATTATTTGGGTTTATCAAAGAGTAGATTCTTATAGTCATAGACTACTTTGTCTTGTGTATTGCACTGATCCATGATTCTGTTTCTTAATCAATACCAAGTAGTTCTGATGACTGCTGCTTTTTTGTACAGTTTAATATCTGGTATTGCTAGGCCACCTTCCCCAGCATTTCTTTTCATTACTTCCCTACATATTCTAGATCTCTTATTCTTCCAGATGAATTTTGGTATTATTTTATCCAGCTCTGTAAAATAATTTTTGGTAGTTTGATAGGTATGGTGCTGAATAAGTAAATTAATTTATGTTAAATTGTCATTTTTATTATATTAGTTCAGTCTACCGATGAGTAACTGATATTTTTCCATTTATTTAGATTTGACTTTACTTGTGTGAAAAGCGTTTCGTGACTATGTTCATATGGGCCCTGGGTTTCTTTTGGCAGGCAGACTCCCAAATTTTTATAGTATCTACAGTAACTTTAAATGGAATTTCTCTTTCTATTTTATGCTGTTGGGCTTCATTAGTAATGCATAAGAATGCCAAGAATTTATATGGATTTATTTTATATCCTGCAACTTTTCTAAAGTTGTTTATTATATCAAGTAGCTTTATACTTGATTCTCTAGGATTCTCTAAGTAAATCATCATATCATCTGCAAGAAGTAATTATTTAGTTTCTTCTTTGCCTATTCTAATTTCTTCAATTTCTTTTTTTTCTCTTGTTGCTACAGCTAAAATTTCTATTACCAAATTGAATAATATGGGTGATAATGGACATCCTTGTTTCGCCCCTGATGTTACTAGGAATGCATCTAGGTTATCCCTATTACATATAATGCTTCTTGATGGTTTTAGGTAGATGCTATTCATAATTTTATGAAAAGCTCCATTTATTCCTATGCTTTTTGGTGTTTTTAATTTTTGTATTTTTAGTTTACAACCCTTGGTTTTAGTTCCAGATTTTCTTCCTCCACCAAAGATGGCCAGGAATCCGATATATCTTCTACATATAATTTTGCATTGAACTTACTTACACACTAGTCAAGTTGTGAAGAAGAATTATGACCAATGGAATGAATCATGAGAAAGAAGAAACGGACCCAGAAAAACCAAAACCAAAAACAAAAGAGAGGAGAAAAAAAGAAAAAAAAAAGGTAAGCCTAAAGTGTGCTTCAATCTGCATTCCTACTTCATACTTCTTTCTCTGCGTGTAGATAGCATTCTCCATCATGAGTCCTTTGGAATTATCTTTGCACCAGGTGTTTCTAAGAAGACCAAAGTCTATCAGGGTTAGACCTCACAGAATCCATATATCTGTGATTGTGTATAATGTTCTCCTGGTTTTGCTCCATTCACTCAGCATTAAATGGTGTAGGTTTTTCTGGGTTGTTAAGACGTTCGTATCTTCCCCATTTTTTATAACACAACAGTATTCCGTATTCCATTAACTTCATATATCACAACTTATTCAGCCATTCCCCAATTGATGGTCATCCCCTTGATTTATAATTCTTAGCTACTAAAAAAAGAGCCACTATAAATATTTTTGTACATATGGGTGCTTTTTCCCACTTGGGTGCCCTCTTTGGGATACAGCCCTAGAAGTGGTATTGCTGAGTCAAAGGGTATGAACATTTTTATAGCCCTTTGGGCACAGTTCCAAATTGTTTTCCAGAATGGCTGGATCAGTTCACAACTCCACCAGTAGTGTAACAGTGTTCCAATTTTCCCATATCCTCTCAAGTATTTATCACTTTCCTGTTTTTTCATCTTAGGCAATCTGACAGGAGAGATGTGGTACCTAACAGCTGTTTTGATTTGCCTTTCTCTAATCAATAGTGATTTGGGCCATTTTTTCATATGACTATATCTTTAATTTCTTCCTCTGAATACTGCCTATTCATATCCTTTGACCATTTCTCAATTGGGGAATGACCTGCATTCCAATATATTTGGCTCAGTCCCCAGTGTATTTTAGAGATGAGCCCTTTATCAGAGACACTGGTTATAAAGATTTTCTCCCAATTTTCTGCTTTCTTCCTAATCTTTGCTGCACTGGCTTTTTTTACACAAACACATTTCAATTTAAACCAATCAAAATTATCTATTTCGCATTTTGTAATGCTCTCTATCTCTTGTTGTGTCATGAACACTTTGCTTTTCCATAAATCTGATAGGTAAACTATTCCTTGCTCTCACAAATTGCTTATACTATCAGCTTTTATTCCTAAATTATGAACCCGTTTTGATTTTATTTTGGTATGTGCTGTAAGGTATTGGTCTATGCCCAGTTTCTGCCCTCCCATTTTCCAATTTTTCCAGGAGTTTTTTTTTGTAAAATAGTGAATTCTAAGTCCAGAATCTGGATTCTTTGGGTTTATCAAAGGGTAGATGCTATAGTCATTGACTTCTCCATCTTGTGTACCTATCCTATTCCACTGATCCACAACTCTGTTTCTTAGCCAGTACCAGGTAGTTTTGATGACTGCTGCTTTAGAGTACAGGTTAATATCTGGTATGGCTAGGCCACCTTCCCTAGCATTTCTTTTCATTAATACCCTAGGTATTCTAAACCTCTTGTTCTTCCAGATGAATTTTGTTATTATTTTGTCCAGCTCTGTGAAATAGTTTTTTTGGTAATCCAATTGGTATGGCACTGAATAGATAGATTAATTTAGGTAAAATTGTCATTTTTGTTATATTAACTGGGCCTAACCATGGGCAACTGGTATTTTCTAAATTATTTATAACTGACTTTATTTGCTCGAAAACTGTTTCATAATTATGTTCATATAGTCCCTGCATTTGTCTTGGCAGATAGACTCCTAAATATTTTATACTATCTACGGGAACTTTTAATAGAATTTCCCTTTCTATCTCTTGCTGTTGGGTTTTGTTAGTAATGTATAGGAATCCTCAGGATTTATATGGGTTTATTTTATATCTTGCAACTTTTCTAATGTTGTTTATTATTCCAAGTAGTTTTTACTTGATTCTCTAGGATTCTCTAAGTAAATCATCATATCATCTGCAAAAAGTGATAATTTAGTTTCTTCTTTGCCTATTCTAATTCCTTCAATTTCTTTTTCTTCTCTTATTGCTACAGCTGAAATTTCTCTTACCAAATTGACTAATAGGGTTGATAAGGGACATCCTTGTTTCACCCCTGATCTTATTGTGAATGCATCTAGCTTATCTCCATCACAAATAATGCTTGTTGATGGTTTTAGGTAGATGCTATTTATAATTTTAAGGAAGGCTACATTTATTCCTATTCTTTCTAGTGTATTTTATAGGAATGGGTGTTGTACTTTGTCAAAGGCTTTTTCTGCATCTATTCAGATGATCTTATAGTTTCTGCTAGTTTTGTTGTTGATATGGTCAATTATGCTAATATTTTTTCCTCATATTGAACCAGCCTTACATTCCTGGTCTACATCTTACCTGGTCATAGTGTATTGTTCTTGTGATAAGTTGCTGCAATCTTTTTGCTTTTTTTATTCATGTAAGCATTTAGAGGTATAAAACTTCTCCTAAGAACTGCTTTTGCTGCATCCCATAAGTTTTGGTATGTTGTCTCATTATTGTCATTCTCTTGAATGAAGTTATTAATTGTTTCTCTGATTTCTCCTTTGGTCCACTCATTCTTTAGAATTTGATTATTTAGTTTCTAATAATTTTTTTGCTTATTTTTCCATGGTTTTTTATTACAAATAATTTTTATGACATTGTGATCTGAAAAGTATGCTTTGACTACTTCCCCTTTTCTGCACTGGAATTTGAGGTTTTTATGCCCTAGTACATGGTCAATCGAGTATTTGCCACATACCACTGAGAGGAAAGTATATTTCTTTTTATCCCCATTTAGTTTTCTCCAGAGCTCTATCATATCTGCCTTTTGTAAAATTCTGTTCACCTCCTTAACTTCTTTCTTATTTATTTTGAGGTCAGATTTATCAAGTTCAGAGAGGGGGAGGTTTAGATCTCCCACTATTATAGTTTTGCTGTCTATTTCTTTCTGTAACTCCCATAACCTCTCTTCAAAGAATTTTCTTGCCATACCACTTGGTGCAAATATGTTAAACAATGTTATTTCTTCATTGTTTATGGTACCTTTTAGGAGGATGTAGTGTTCTTCCTTATCTCTTTTAATTAGATCTATCTTTACTTTCGCTTTGTCTGAGATTAGGATTGCTACACCTCCTTTCTTTACTTTAGCTGAAGTGCAATATATTTTACTCCGGCCTTTCACCTTTACCCTGTGTATATGCCTCTGCTTCAAATGTGTTTCTTGTGAACAGCATATTGTAGGATTATGGTTTTTAATCCACTCTGCTATCTGCTTCTGTTTTATGGGAGAGTTCATCCCATTCGCATTCGCAGTTATGATTTCTATCTGTGTCTTTTTCTCCATCTGATTTCCCCCCTGTTTATGCTTTTATTTCTCCCTTTCCCCTTTCCACTCTACAACAAAGTTTTGTTTTGACCACTGCCTTCCTTAGTTTACCCTCCCTCTTTATTCACCTCCCTTATCTTACTGTTTTCCACTTGCTACTTCTTTCCTCCCTTCTGATCACCCCCCTCCCATTTCCCCCCTTTCCCCTCCTACTACCGGTAGGACAAGTTAGATTTCTATACTTATCAGGGCATGTTATTCCCTTCTTGAACCAGATCAGATGACAGTAAAGCTCAAATACTGCTCTTCTCCCTACCTTCTTGCTCTCTGATATAATGTGGTTTTGTTCCTCTTTATTTGATGTAATTTACCCTTTTCTACTACCGTCTTACCTCTTCTCCCATAACTCTCCCTTTACATCTCTTAATTACGTTTTTTGCCCTGATATCAGTTATTTTATACAGACATTCACATTCTATGTGTGTCCCTTTTAGTTGTCATAATTGCTGTACTTTTCTCAAGATTGACACATATGTATAAATATTTATATGTATATGTGTATATATGTGTGTGTATATACATATATATACACATAAGATGATATAATTGTATATAAAGATGTAAATAATTTGCTCTTATTGATTAATAAGGTTTGTGAGTTTTTCCCCCTGTTTACCTTTTTACGTCTCTCTCGAATTTTGTATTTGAAGATCAAATTTTCCATTGAGTTCTGGCTTTTTCATCAGGAAGGTCTGGAATTCCCTTATTTCATCGAATGTCCATCTCCTTGCCTGAAAAACTATGCTTAATTTTTCTGGGTAGTTGATCCTTGGTTGTAGCCTCAGCTCCTTTGCACTTTGGAATATCATATTCTAATTCCTCCTGTCATTTAATGTAGAAGCTGAGAGATCCTACATGATCCTGACTATAGTTCCGTGGTATTTGAATTGTTTCTTTTTGGCTGCTTGCAGTATTTTCTCCTTGACTTTGCAATTATGAAATTTGGCTATAATATTTCTTGGTGTTTTCGATTTCGGATATCGTTTAGGGGGTGATTGGTAGGTTCTTTCAATGAATATTTTACCCTATAGCTCTAGGACCTCTGGGCAGTTACCTTTGATAATTTCTTCGAAGATACTGTCAAGGTTCTTTTTTTCATCGTGGATTTCTGGTAGATCAATAATTCTTAGATTTTCTCTCCTGGATCTATTTTCCAGATCAGTTGTTTTTCTAATCAGATATTTTTTTCTATTTTTTCCTTCTTTAGATTTTGTTTGACTAATTCTTGGAGTCTCATAGAGTCATTAGCTTCTGCTTGCCCAATTCTAATTTTTGATCTTTTGTTTTCTTCCTTTATCTTCTCTATCACCTTTTCCATTTGGTTAATTTTACATTTTAATAAGAAATATTCTCCATTTATATTCTCATTCTCCTTAACCATTTCACTAATTGTACTCTTTAAAGATTTGTTTTCCTCAGTGAAATTTTTTTTCAATTTTTTTTCTTTTACCTCCCTAATTTGGTTTTTAAAGTCCTCCTTGAGTTCTTCCAGGAATGCTATTTAGTCTGGAGACCACTTCACTTTCCATTTTGAGGTTTAAGATGTGGGTATAGTGTCCATGCTGTCCTCTTCTGAATTGCTATTTTGATATTCTCTGTCTCCATAATATGAATCAATGGTCTTTGGCTTTTTAGCATTTTCTTCATGGTGGATTTTTTTCCCCTCCTGGCTTCTAAATTAGATATCTGTTTCTCAGGCTCAGGGGCCTCTGTCCCAAGTTTCTTGTGTTGGAATCTGTGGGCTTCCTCACTGGCTTTATGTTCTATGGCATCTGGTTTTGTGAGTTGTAGGAGAGGGGTGGTCTGATGGGAGTCTCCTCTTCTCCAGGATTGTTCTACACCATGGGTGGTCTCAGCTGTTGTCTGTATTGGTGTCTGCTACTTTCCTTGGCTGTGCATCTGGGGTCCTGGCATTGACATTAGTTAGGTCCACCCCCTGGGGCTCAGTTACTGTCATTGTTCTCCTGAGGTGAAGGCTGCTGGGACATCTCTCTTCCTGCACTTGTCTCCTTCTGCCACCACAGGAAGGGCTCTCTCCCCAACCTCTCTGCTACTAAAGCCCCAATTCTGGCTCCTCCATTTCTCCCATGGGACTATTCTCTGGGTTTATTCAAGGTAGGGATTAGAGCTGTTTTACCTGTACATCATGGCTCCTGGAAGTTCAAGAAGATGAGTTTCAAAGCTTTGGACTGTTATTTGGAGGCCTCCAGGCTGGCTGCTCCCATGGTCACAGGCTCTGCTCTCTGACAAACTCTAGTCCTGGGCTGATAGGCCTGGGTCTAGATTGAGGTTGTAGCTGGTACTTCCACCCTGGGCCTGTTCCTGCTCCAGCATTTCAGTCACCCAGAGACCTCCCAGACCAGCGTGCTAGCTGCATTCCTCTGCTATTCCTGGTTGGTTTGGTCTGCTGCCCTTCTGCATGCCTGGAGACCCTGCACCTCTCAGTGTAGGAGTGGCTTCTAGCTCTCTCAAATCTTCTCAGATTCACTTTTTTAGATGTATCTGACAGACTTTGTGAAGAGCTCTGGTATTTCCTTCCTTTCACAGTGCCATCTTGGCTCTGCTTTCTACCTCTCTTAAATATGCTCAGCTTCATATTTTTACAGGTATCTGACAGAGTTTGTGAGAGCGCTATGTTAAATCCCTGTTTTCAGGACACCAACTTGGCTCTGCCCCCAGAAGCCAACACTTTTGAAAAGGAATAGGGTCAATAGAGAGAATAGAATAAATGGAGGGTGAGATAGGATGGAGGGAAATATAGTTAGTCTTTCACAACACGACTTATGGAAGTGTTTTGCTTAACTAAACATGTATAACCTATATCAAATTGATCGCCTTCTCAATGTGGGTGCATTGTGAGGTGAGAAGGGAGAGAATTAGGAACACAAAGTTTTAAAAATGAATGTTAAAAATTGATTTTTACATGCAACTGGGAAATAAGATATACAAGCAATGAGGTATAGAAATCTATCTTACACTATAGGAAAGTAGTGGGGAAGGGGATAAGAGAGAAGGGATGCATGATAAGGCAAGGTAAGGCAGACTGGGGAAAGTGGTAATCATAATGCATACCATCTTGGGGTAGGGGGGAGGGATAGGTGGTATAAAAATTCAGAACTCAAAAGGTTGTGGAAATGAATGTTGAAACTAAAAATAAATTAATTAAAAAGAAAAAAATGTTATGCAGTTGTAATCAACTCACACATGTGCCCTTTGCATATGGGTATTCCTCCTTACTGCCCTAATAATGATAAAGTTCTCAGGAGTAACAAATATCATTTCATATAGAAATGTAAATGATATAATGAATCTCATACTGTTTCTCTTTACTGCATACATTTAAGTGACTCTCTTGAGCCCTGTACTTTAAAGTCATTTCATTTTCTATTCAGCTTTGATCTTTTCATCAGGAATGCTTGAAAGTGTTCCATTTCACTAAATACCCATTTTTCCCTGAACGATGACACTCATGTTCACTGTGTACGTCATTCCTGATTGTCATCCTAGCTCCTTTACCTTTGTAATGTCATATTGCAAGCCCTCTGATACTTTAATGTAGAAGCTGTTAAATGTTTTGACATCACAAGTGTGGCCCCACAATATTTGAATTGTTTCCTTCTGGAAGCTTGGAATATTTTTTTTTCTTTCTTTCTTTCTTTCTTTCTTTCTTTCTTTCTTTCTTTCTTTCTTTCTTTCTTTCTTTCTTTCTTTCTTTCTTTCTTTCTTTCTTTCTTTCTTTCTTTCTTTCTTTCTTTTTTTCTTTTTAGTTTACCACACATGGTTCTACAAATTTTCTCCCCTCCCTTCCCCCTCCCTTCCCAAGAGAGCATGGAGTCTCATATAACTATCATGTATAACTTCGCATTGAATTAATTCATGCACTAGTCAAGTTGTGGAGAAGAATTATGACCAATGGAATGAATCATGAGAAAGAAGAAACAGAACCAAAAAAAAAAAGCCAAAAACAAAAACAAAAGAGAAGCAAAAAAGGCGAGCATGTAGTGCACCTTGATCTGTATTCAAACTTCACAGTTCTTTCTCTGGATGAAGATAGCATTCTCCATTGTGAGTCCCCTGGAGTTGTCCTTCCACCTTATGTTGCTGAGAAGAGTGCAGTATGTCAGGGTCGGTCCTCACGGAATCCATATATCTGTGGCTGTGCACAATGTTCTCCTGGCTCTGCTCCACTCACTCAGCATTATGTCGTGTAGGTTTTTCCAGGTTGTTATGAAGTCTGTATCATCCCCGTTTCTTATGGAACAATAGTATTCCATCACCTTCATACACCACAGCTTGTTCAGCCATTTCCCAATTGATGGGCATCCCTTTGATTTCCAATTCTTGGCTACCACAAAAAGAGCTGCTATAAATAGCCTTGTACATATGAGTCCTTTTCCCGCTTGTGTAATTTCTTTGGGATACAACCCTAGAAGTGGTATTGCTGGGTCAAAGGGTATGAACATATCTATAGCCCTTTGGGCATAGTTCCAAACTGCACTTCAAAATGGCTGGATCAGCTCACAACTCCACCAGCAATGCAACAATGTTCCAATTTCCCCACATCCTTTCCAGCATTTATCATTTTCCTGTTTTGTTATTTTAGCCAATCTGACAGGAGAGATGTGGTATCTAAGAGTTGTTTTGATTTGCGTTTCTCTAATGAGTAGTGATCCAGAGCATTTTTTCATATGCCTATAGATAGCTTTAATTTCTTCCTCTGAAAACTGCCTGTTCATATCCTTTGACCATTTAACAATTGGGTAATGGCTTGTATTCCTATATATTTGGCTCAGTTCCCTGTATATTTTAGAAATGAGGCCTTTATCAGAGATACTAGTTGCAAAGATTTTCTCCCAATTTTCTGCTTCCCTCCTAATTCTTGTTGCATTGGCTTTTTTTGTACAAAAACATTTCAATTTGACATAATCAAAATTATCCATTTTGCATTTTGTAATGCTCTCTATCTCTTGTTGGGTCATGAATTCTTTACTTTTCCATAAATCTGATAAGTAAACTATTCCTTGCTTTCCGAAATTACTTATAGTATCAGCTTTTACTCCTAAATCATGAACCCATTTTGACTTTATTTTGGTATATTGTGTAAGATATTGGTCTATGCCCAGTTTTTGCCCTACCATTTTCCAATTTTCCCAACAGTTTTTGTGAAATAGTGAATTATTAGCCCAGAAGCTGGCCTCTTTGGGTTTATCAAAGAGTAGATTGGTAAACTTGTTGATTTCTCCTACTTGTGTACCTATCCTATTCCACTGATCCACACCCCTGTTTCTTAACCAGTACCAGGCAGTTTTGATGACTACTGCTGTGTAGTGCAGTTTAATATCTGGTGTGGCTAAGCCACCTTCTCTAGCATGTCTTTTCATTAATACCCTAGATAATCTAGACCACTTGTTATTATTTTTTCCAGCTCAGTAAAATAATTTTTTGGTAGTTCGATTGGTATGGCACTGAATAGATAGAGTACTTTAGGTAAAATTGTCATTTTTATTATATTAGCTCGGCCTAACCATGAGCAACTGATATTTTTCCATTTATTTAGATCTGATTTTATTCGCGTGAAAAGTGTTTCATAGTTATGTTCATATAGGCCCTGGGTTTCTCTTGGCAAATAGACTCCCAAAGATTTTATAGTGCCTTCAGTAACTTTGTAAGGAATTTCTCTTTCTATCTAGTGCTTTTGGGCTTTGTCAGTAATGTATAGGAATGCTAAGGATTTATGTGGGTTTATTTTATATCCTGCAACTTTGCTAAAGTTGTTAATTATTTCAAGTATTTTTTTTTGTTACTTCATTCTCTAGGATTCTCTAAATAAATCATCATACCATCTACAAAAAGTGATAATTTAGTCTTTTCTTTTCCTATTCTAATTCTTTCAATTTCTTTTTCTTCTCTTATTGCTACAGCTAATGTTTCTGGTACCAAATTGAATAATAGGGGTGATAATGGACATCCTTGTTTCACCCCAGATCTTATTGGGAATGCATCTAGTTTATCCCCATTACAAATAATGCTTGTCGATGGTTTTAGGTAGATGCTATTTATAATTTTGAGGAAGGTTCCACTTATTCCTATGCTTTCTAGTGTTTTTAATAGGAATGGGTGTTGTACTTTGACAAAGGCTTTTTCTGCATCTATGGAGATGATCATATGGTTTCTGCTAGTTTTGTTGTTGATATGGTCAATTATGCTAATAGTTTTCCCAATATTGAACCAGCCTTGCATTCCTGGAATAAATCCTACCTGGTCATAGTGTATTATTCTCATGAAGAGTTGCTGCAATCTTTTTGCTAATATTTTATTTAAAATTTTTGCATCAATATTCATTAGAGAAATTGGTCTATAATTTTCTTTCTCTGTTTTGAATCTACCTGGTTTGGGTATTAGTACCATATTTGTTTCATAAAAAGAATTTGGTAGGACTCCTTCTTCACCTATTTTCCCAAATAGTCTACAAAGTATTGAAATTAGTTGTTCTTTAAATGTTTGATAGAATTCACATGTAAAACCATCTGGCCCTGGAGATTTTTTGCTACAGAGTTCATTGATGGCATGCTCAATTTCTTTTTCTGATATGGGGTTATTAAGAACTTTCAATTCCTTCTCTGTTAGCCTGGGCACTTTATGTTTTTGTAGATATTCATCCATATCTCTAAGGTTGTCAAATTTATGGGCATACAGTTGGGCAAAATAATTCCTAATTATTGTTTTGATTTCCTCTTCATTAGAGGTGACCTCATCTTTTTCATTTTTGATACTGGTAATTTGATTTTCTTCTTTCTTTTTTTTAATCAAATAGGCCAAAGGTTTATCAATTTTATTGTTTTCTTCATAAAACCAACTCTTTGTTTCATTTATTAATTCAATAGTTTTCTTGGTTTCAATTTTATTAATCTCTCCTTTGATTTTCAGTATTTCTAATTTGGTATTTAATTGGGGGTTTTCAATTTGCTCTTTTTCTAGTTTTTTCAGCTTTATGCCCAGATCATTGATCTCCTTTTCCCCTATTTTATTCATGTAGGCATTTAGGGATATAAAACTTCCCCTAAGAACTGCTTTTGCTGCATCCCATAAGTTTTGGTATGTTGTTTCATTATTGTCATTCTTTTGAATGAAGTTATTAATTGTTTCTCTGATTTGTTCTTTGGCCCACTCATTCTTTAGAATTAAATTATTTAGTTTCCAATTAGTTTTTAGCTTATTTTCCCATGGTACTTTATTAACAATGATTCTAATTGCATCATGATCTGAAAAGGATGCATTGAGTACTTCTGCTTTTCTGCACTGGATTGTGAGGGTTTTATGCCCTAGTACATGGTTAATTTTTGAGTATGTGCCATGTACTTTTGAGAAGAAAGTATATTCCCTTTTATCCCCATTCAGTTTTCTCCAGAGGTCTATCATATGTGCCTTTTCTAAAATTCAGTTTACCTCCTTAACTTTTTTCTTATTTATTTTGAGGTTAGATTTATCAAGTTCAGAAAGGGGGAGGTTGAGGTCTTCCAATATTATAGTTTTGCTGTCTATTTCTTCCTGTAACTCTCTTAACCTCTCCTCTAAGAATTTGTATGCCTTACCACTTGGTGCATAAATGTTAAGCAATAATATTGCTTCATTGTTTCTGGTGCCTTTTAGCAGCATATAATGTCCTTCCTTATCTCTTTTAATTAAATCTATCTTTACTTTTGCTTTGTCTGAGATTAGGATTGCTACACCTGCTTTTTTTACTTTAGCTGAGGCACAATATATTTTACACCAGCCTTTTACCTTTACCCTGTGTGTATCCCCCTGTTTCAAATGTGTTTCTTGTAAACAGCATATTGTAGGATTATGGTTTTTGATCCATTCTTCTATCTGCTTCTGTTTTGTGAGAATGTTCATCCCCTGCATGTTCAGGGTTATGATTTCTATCTGTGTCTTTTTCTCCATCCTAATTCCCCCTGTTTATGGTTTTATTTTTCCCTTTCCCCTTCTCCTCCTCAACAAAGTTTTGCTTTTGACTGCCACTTTCCTCAGTTAACCCTCTCTCTTTATTCCCCTCCCTTATCTTACTGTTACCCACTTGCTACTTCTCCTCTCCCTTCTGACCACCCCCCTTCATTTTCCCCCCTTACCCTCCCACTTCCCGTAGGACAAGTTAGATTTCTAAACTTATCAGAGTAAGTTTTTCCCTTCTTGAACTGGATCAGATGACAGTAAAGCTCAAATACTGCTCTTCTCCCTCCCTTCTTTCCCTCTACTATGATATGTTTTTGTGCCACTTCATTTGGTGTAATTTACCCTTTTCTACTACCTCCTTACTGCTTCCCTCATAGCCCTCCCTTTATATCTCTTACTTATATTTTATATCTTTACATCATTTAATTTATACAGGCATTCACAACCTATGTATATCCCTTTCAATTGTCATAATAGCTGTACCATTCTCAAGAATGACTTATATATATATATATACATATATATATATATGTATATATATATATACACATACATAAGATGATATAATCCCACATAAAGATGTGAACAACCTGCCCTTATTGGTTGATAAGATTTGTGGAGTTTTTCCCCCTGGTTACCTTTTTATGTCTCTCTTGAGTTTTGTATTTGGAGATCAAATTTTCCATTGAGTTCTGGCCTTTTCATGAGGAAGGTCAGGAATTCCCTTATTTCATTGAATGTCCATCGCCTTGCCTGGAAAATTATGCTTAATTTTGCTGGGTTGTTGATCATTGGTTGTAGTCCCAGCTCCTTTGCCCTTCAGAATATCATATTCCAATTTCTCCTGTCTTTTAATGTGGAAGCTGAGAGATCCTGCGTGATCCTGACTGTAGTTCCACGATATTTGAATTGCTTCTTTTTGGCTGCTTACAGTATTTTCTCCTTGAGTTTATAGCTCTGAAATTTGGCTATAATATTTCTTGGTGTTTTCAGTTTGGGATCTCTTTCAGGGGGTGATCGGTGAATTCTTTCAATGACTATTTTGCCCTCTGGTTCTAGCACCTCTGGGCAGTTGTCTTTGATAATTTCTTCGAATATACTTTCAAGGCTCTTTTTTTCATCGTGGATTTCCGGTAGACCAATAACTCTTAAATTGTCTCTCCTTGATCTATTTTCCAGGTCAGTTGTTTTGCCAATCAGATATTTCACATTTTTTTTCTATTTTTTCATTCTTTACGTTTTGTTTTATTACTTCTTGGTGCCTCGTAGATTCATTAGCTTCCACTTGCTCAAGTGTAATTTTTAATGAGTTAGTGTTTATATTTTGCTTTTGAGTCTCCTTTTCCAATTGGTTGATTTTGCCTCTCAGGGTGTCCTTTTCTCTCTCTAGATTCTGAATCTCCGTAGCCATTTCCCCAATCTTATTCTTTAGGGACTTGATTTCATCAGTGGATTTTTTTCCCTTTTTTCCATTTTTTCCATATTTTCTTTTAGCTCCCTAATTTGGTTTTTAAAATCCTCCTTTAGCTCTTCTAGCAGTGCTTTTTGGGCTGGAGACCAGTTCATATTACCTTTTGAGGTATCTGATGTATCTACTGTATCGTTACGTTCCTCTTACATATTTGTATTTTGATCCTGCCTGTCTCCATAAAAAGTATCTATTGTCCTCGGTTTTTTTGTGTTCTTCTTCATGTTTGTTGTTTTCCCTTTTCCTGGCATTACTATGAATTTCTGTCTTTGGGCTCTCTGTCCCAGCTTTCTTATTCTGGGGGTTGTGAGTCTAGAATTATAACCTTCAGTTTCCTGAGGTGTGGGGGAGGGGTCTGGCTCCCTGGCACCTCACTCCCTGTGGGTGCTCTCCAGCCCTTGCTTTTCAGCAATGGTCTCAGCTGTTTGTTGTTTGAGCTGATGTCTGTCACTTCCCCTGAGGGAGCAAGGTTACGTCTGGGCTCCTGGCGTTGACCCCTGCGGACTCTGCCCCTATGGGACTAATGAACTTCTGCTATTTGGCCACTGAAGCCCCACAACTTTCTGTTCAGTTCCAGGGTTCATTTTTTATTTTTCCTGAGGGATTCTCTGGGTGGGGAGGGGAGGGATTAGAGCTGTTTACCTGGACATTAAGAACTCCTGGAAGTTCAAGAAGCCGCATTTAATATGTTTGGGTTGCAAACTTCTGGATACGGTGTTTTGTGAGTGGCGTTGCGCTGCCTCTCGTCACTTCCACAGACTGCCGTCCTGTGTTGGGAGGCCTGGGGTTCTCTGCCGGTGTCGGGCACCCAGCTTTCTCCCAGCCCGTCTCCCACGTGGATTTCCCGGCCGCTTCCGCCTGGGTCTGGAGCAGCTCCGCACCGAGCACTCTCCGAGCCTACAGGTTCGTGCCTCCGGCCTTTCAGACTCTCTCAGCTCGGAAATTTGCCCCACGCAGACTGCTCGCGGTTTCTGACTCTCTCAAATCTGTTCAAATTCACTTTTTTTATAGAAATCTGACAGACCTTGTGAGAGAGCTCCGGTAAGATGCTGCCTTCATGAGGCCGTCTTGGCTCCGCCAGCTTGGAATATTTTTTTCTTTGACTTGGAAACTCTAGAACATTGGGAAAATATTCCTAGGAATCTTAATTTTGGGATCTCTTTCAGGATTTTATTGGTGGATTTTTCAATTTCCATTTTACCTTGTGGTCCCAGAATATAGGGGAAGTTTTCCTTGATAATTTCTTGAAAGATGATGTCTAGGCTTTTTATTGAACATGATTTTCAGGTAGTTCAATAATTTTCAAATTATCTTTCCTTGATCTATTTTCGGGGTCATTTTTTTTGCCTTGATGTGATATTTCACATTCTTTTTTTTCATTTTCAAACAGTACTTTGATTGTTTTGTGATGTGTCACAGAGTCATTAATTTCAACTTGCCCAGTTTTAATTTTTAAAGAATTATTTTCTTCAATGTACCTTTGTACATCTTTTTCCTCTTTGCCAATTTTTTTTTCAGGAATTCTTTTCCTCAGTGATTTTTTTTGGTAATTTTTGTGCCTCTTTCACCATTTGGCTTGTTCTGTTTATTATTATTATTATTATTATTTTCTTCCTGTTTTTGTTGTTTATCCTTTACCAAGCTGTTGAGTTTTTTCATTATTTTCTTGTATGACTCATTTGTTTTCCCAGTTTTTTTCTTTACTTCCCTTTTTGATTTTTAAAATTTTTTTTGAGCTCTTTCAGGAATTTTTTTGGTGTCTGAGACCAAATCACATGTAGCCATTTTGAGATTGCTGTATTTTGATCTTCCCTGTCAACATAAAAACTCTCTGTGGTTAGGTTCTCTTTTTGTTATTTGTTTATTTTTTTGTAGCCTCTCTCTTGGCTTTCAACTTTATATTAAGTTTGGCCTCAATTCCTGGCATAAAGGGGGCACTGTCCCAGGCTCCAAGTTTTTCTTGCTGCTTTTTGGGGCATTGCTTTTGGTATCTATAAGTTCTGGGATGGAAAGAAGAATGATTTTCCCCTTCTCTTTTTAGAGGTAATTCTGGGAGTAAGTTTTCAATTCTTCCAAGATGTTATGATCTAAGGAAAGTTGTAGTCACATTGTTTCTGTCCTGTGCCCTGGTTTGTAAGTGACCACAAGCACACTTTTCCACCCTTTATTTTAAATTTGCTTGGAAAGGAATTAGCGAGAGCTGTTTCAACAATATGGCTAGCAGCTGTTGTGGGGGTAAAAAACCAATACAAGCCCAACAATAAGAATGCTACCAGCATGCTGCAAAAGCCCAGGTTCTTTTGATCTGCTTTACTAAGGAAAACAACATTAAGTGGTTAACAAGCTTATTTCAATCCAGCATACAAATGCCATTCACTTAGTTCAGGGGAAAGAGCCAACACCCTGAACTTTGGAGCAAATACAAACAAATTACAAACATCAACAGACAGACCAAATACAATGCATAGCTGCCAACATCGAAGTTCAGCCCGGCAGCTCATAACAAGGGCTGTCCCAGAGTCATACTTGCCACCATGGCTGTGGGTAAGAGCTCCGAAAATGAGAAAGCCCACCCCTGGTTTTGGATCTTTTTCAGGGTCAAGGGTGAGTCACACATGTGACCTAAAATCGTCACAAAGAGGTGACTTAAACCCACATGATCTAAAAGCCTCTGATGTCCCAAACATGTCACTCAAACTCATGTGTAAACTAGGGCCTTCCCTGAGACAAGGAGGTCACCAAGGACAACCAATCTAATCAAGGAAACAAAGGCCAAACTCTTCAAGGGCACTTGGTTGAACTGAGAGCTAAGAGCCCATTCCATTTGCCAACACAAGAGCTCAGATGAGCCCCTACCTTTATTCTGCCATCTTGGCTCCACTCCTGAAGAGATTGGCTTTAAAGGACATTCTTGAATACCTAAGACATTCTTAAAGATTAGTTTTTCGTGAAGGTGCAGTATAATAAGGGGAAGGGGAGGGATTCTCACACAATGAATATATTTCAAATGTTTCTTCTAGGACATTTGTGTTAGCTTTTTGAGGACGTACGTCTGAGGTCTTAGGTATTCAAGTGGTTCCCCATCTTTTGGGACTTGAGGGTGTACTGAAATTTCCCTTTCTCCAAATATGTCTGCTATCAGCTATCATAGTACCTTCATTTCCCACCACTAGAGATTCTTTTCTTTTGATATGACTATAGGCATTTGGTATTAAAATAGCAGTTCTCCTGGAAGGATAACACAGTAAAGCATTATTTAGATATACTGATATCTAGCTAAGTGCAGGAAACTAAGAGAAGGAAAAATGGAACAGATGGACTTTGTCGGCTATATTGATTCCATCATACCTCTGTCATGAACTGCCTATATCTCTGTCTTCTCATTGCCCTACTTGTTTTTTTTTTTTTTATTTGCTCAGTAGTGTCCAAACCTCAGTGACCCCATATGGTGTTTTCTTCACAAAGTTGCTGGAGTGCTTTGCTTTTCCTTCCACAGTGATTTAGGCAAAAACAAGTTAAGTGATTTGCTCAGGGTCACAGAATTTATGCATGTCTGAGGCCAGATTTGAACTCAGTTCTTGACTCCAAGCCAAGAATCAACATCCATTGAGCCATTTAGCTGCCTCCAGCTTCCCTACCATCACAAATGCTTTTAATGTAATTACTTACCTATGATCTCAGGTCAATCTCTACTTGAGAATATCTAGTTTTAGTAGTCTTAGTAGGAGATATATAGGAAGCCTCGAAAGAATTTACCATAAAGTGCTATTATACTTATTCTATGATTATTACTCAGTCCCCTGTGCTTAGGTGTTTTAGAATTGTCCAGAGTTCTGTGCCTGAATTCCTAACCCTGTGCTCCCCAGCATATTAATCCTGTTTCCTTATCTATATTTTAGCTGATTTCCTAAACTTTAGTAAGTTTCCCTTGACCTGTAGTGATTTGATCCCTCTTTGTCTTTACTGAATTTAAATGGCTTAATAACTCATGCTTAACTGGCATGCGTCAGCATTACCCTCCATAATGAAAGCTGCTGAGACAGTAGACACTGGAATCAACATCTTAAGTAGGATTTTTATGCCCTGGGCAAGTGGTACAAAGAGAATTTTTACATAAATGACATTCTAATTGCTGATGATTTCATTGTTGTTGTTCAGTGCTTTCAACCATGTCCAACTCTTCATCACACCATTTGGGGTTTCATTGGCAAAGATAATTGAATGGTTTGCCATTTCTTCCTCCAGCTCATTTTACAGATGAGGAAACTGAGGTAAACAAGGTTAAGTGGCTTGCTTAGTGTCATACAGCTAGCAAGTGTCTGAAGCCAGATTTGAATTCAGGAAGAAGAGTCTTCTTGTTTCTGTGGGAACCTGTGACCTAGAAACCACATGAAGCCTTTTGATTGAGTCCCAATTTTACAGAACAAAACCTTGTATTAAGGGGATTGCTTCTGAAGTTTGGATTCAGTGAAAGGACTACACTTGAGGACCTAAAGGACCACATGTGGCCTCGAGGCTGCAGGTTACCCACCCCTGTATAATAAATTATTGTTTTGGTACTCCTGAAGAACTGTAAATTCTACAGCATCCTGCAAATGTGAAGCCCTGCGGCAAAACCTTAATTACACCACCATAATTATAACCTTGATTTTGTAGTGAGGAGTAATTATGAGCACATTAGATGGCTGAAGTGTGGTGGCAGAGGAATACAATGATGAAGAAAAGGAAGGTAAAACTTCACAATTTTGAATAACACCAGTGCAGGAGCTAACAAAATACAATAATAGGAATTATTCTACAGGATCACACTGATCTTGTGCCTCAAAATACTAAGTGTAATAGAAATATACATGTTAGGATGTTAAATCACACAAAGAAAAAGAAGATGAATTCTATGTGACTTAAGGCCTTTGTCTTGGGAAAGTGGTTGATATTTCACTTCCATATAGAAATGATGAAATATATATATATATATATATGCTGAATTACTTATACTTTGATGGATTCATGATATCACTGATGTGCTTAACTTTCATTTCAAGTGGGATAAATTTTGAAAAGAAGAGATATGATGAATGTCAAAAAATTTGTCCTTTTAACACCAAAAATATTCTACCAAGGCAGTATATGGCTATAGATCTTAGGAAAACTACATTAGAAGAATCAAATTTACAGTTAAACACCAATGATTAACATACATGAGATGGGATATTGCCAAAGAGTACTTGCACAAGATAAGTGGCACAATAATATTTTTTAGTTTTATTTGTAGTTTTGTGCAAGACATCTTTCATGACAGTAGAAAACATTGAAAGTAAATATATCATTACCTTTTTTATGCCTCATTAGAAGTGAATACTTGGAGGTGGAGGTAGTCAAAAGCAAACCCTTTTGAAAAGGGAGAGGGTCAAGGGAGAAAACTGAATAAAGGAGGACAGGATAGGATGGAGGGAATTATAGTTAGTCTTTCACAACATGAATATTGTGGAAGGGTTTTACACAATGATACACATGTGGCCTATGTCGAATTGCTTGCCTTCTTAGGGAGGGTGGGGGGGGGAAGAGGGGAGAGAATTTGGAACCCAATGTTCTAAAAACAAATGTACAAAAAATTGTTTTTACATGCAATTTGGAAATAAGATATACAGGCAATTGGGGTATAGAAATCTCTGGCCCTTCAAGAAAGTAAGGGAGAATGGGATGAAGCAGGGGTGGGGTAGTAGAAGGGAGGGCAGATTGGGGAAAAGGGCAATCAAAATATATTCCATCTTGGGGTAGGGGGGAGAGTAGAAATACGGAGAAAATTATAACTCAAAATCTTGTGGAAATCAATGTTGAAAACTACAAATATTAAATAATAATAAAAACAAATTAGATATAAATTAATAAATTAAAAAAATTAAAAAGAAGTAAATAATTAGTGTCTCACTGAACAAAGTTGTCTCTGCAGTCTCACCTCTATTTTCTTTTTTTTTTTCAGTTGTATAATTTTTTTTTAATTCAAATTAATTTTTTATTACTTTGGTAGTAAAGGGAATAAATTTTATCCAGAAATATTTTTTTTGTTTTGTTTTGTTTTTATTTATTTAACATATTTGGTTTTCAGCATTGATTTTCACAACATTTTGAATTACAAATTTTCTCCCCATTTCTACCCTCCGCCCCACTCCAAGATGGCTTATATTCTGGTTGCCCTGTTCCCCAGTCAGCCCATCCCTCTATCACCCCCCTCCCCTCTCCTCCCCTTTTCCCTTCCTTTCTTGTAGGGCAAGATAAATTTCTACGCCCCATTGCCTGTGTATCTTATTTTTTAGTTGCATACAAAAACTTTTTTTTTGTTTTTGAACATCTGATTTTAAAACTTTGAGTTCCAAATTCTCTTCCCTCTTCCCTTCCCACCCACCCTCCCTAAGAAGTTGAGCAATTCAACCTAGGCCACACATGTATTATTATGTATAACCCTTCCACAATACTCATGTTGTGAAAGGTTAACTACATTTTGCTCCTTCCCAACCCATCCCGCTTTATTGAATTTTCTCCCTCGACCCTGTCCCCTTTCCAAAGTGTTTGTTTTGATTACCTCCACCCCCATCTGCCCTCCCCTGCATCATCCCCCCACCTTTTATTTTTTTTTTAACTTCCTCCCACTTCTTTCCTGTGGGGTAAGATACCCAACTGAGTATGTATGGTATTCCCCCTCAGGCCAAATCTGATGAGAGCAAGGTTTACTCATTCCCCCCTCACCTGCCCTCTCCCCTCCTCCCATAGAACTGCTTCCTCTTGCCACCTTTATGCGAGATAATCCACCCCATTCTATCTCTCCCTATCTCCCTCTCTCAGTATGTTACTCTCTCATCCCTTAATTTCATTTTATTTCTTTTAGATATCTTCCCTTCATCTTCAACTCACCCTGTGTCTGCTCTCTCTTTTACATATATATATATACATACATACATAAAAACACATATATACATATACATACACATACATACATATACACATAGATATATACATAACAACACATTCACTTATATATATACATAAACATATATATATATATATATATACATGCATATTCCCTTCAACTACCCTAATACTGAGGTCTCATGAATCATACTCATCATCTTTCCATGTAGGAATGTAAACAAAACAGTTCAACTTTAGTAAGTCCCTTGCAATTTCCGTTTCTTGATTACCTTTTCATGCTTCTCTTGATTCTTGTGTTTGAAAGTCAAATTTTCTATTCAGTTCTGGTCTTTTCACTGAGAAAGCTTGAAAGTCCTCTATTTTATTGAAACTCCATATTTTGCCTTGGAACATGATACTCAGTTTTGCTGGGTAGGTGATTCTAGGTTTTAATCCTAGCTCCATTGACCTCCGGAATATCGCATTCCAAGCCCTTCGATCTCTTAATGTAGAAGCTGCCAGATCTTGGGTTATTCTGATTGGGTTTCCACAATACTCAAATTGTTTCTTTCTGGCTGCTTGCAATATTTTCTCCTTGATCTGGGAGCTCTGGAATTTGGCAACAATATTCCTAGGAGATTTCTTTTTGGGATCTATTTGAGGAGGCGATCGATGGATTCTTTCAATTTCTATTCTGCCCTGTGGCTCTAGAATATCAGGGCAGTTCTCCTTGATAATTTCCTGAAAGATGGTATCTAGGCTCTTTTTTTGATCATGGCTTTCAGGTAGTCCAATAATTTTTAAATTATCTCTCCTGGATCTATTTTCCAGGTCAGTGGTTTTTCCAAGGAGATATTTCACATTGTCTTCCATTTTTTCATTCCTCTGGTTCTGTTTTATAATATCCTGATTTCTCATAAAGTCACTAGCTTCCACTTGCTCCAATCTCATTTTTAAAGTAGTATTTTCTTCAGTGGTCTTTTGGACCTCCTTTTCCATTTGTCTAATTCTGCCTTTCAAGGCATTCTTCTCCTCATTGGCTTTTTGGAGCTCTTTTGCCATTTGAGTTAGTCTGTTTTTTAAGGTGTTGTTTTCTTCAGTGTATTTTTCAGTATTTTTGGGGTCTCCTTTAGCAAGTCATTGACTTGTTTTTCATGGTTTTCTCGCATCCTTCTTATTTCTCTTCCCAATTTTTCCTCTACTTCTCTAACTTGCTTTTCCAAATCCTTTTTGAGTTCTTCTATGGCCTGGGACCAGTTCATGTTTTTCTTGGAGGCTTTGGTTGTAGGCTCTATGACTTTGTTGTCTTCTTTAGGCTGTATGTTTTGGTCTTCTTTGTCACCAAAGAAAGAATCCAAAGTCTGAGACTGAATCTGGGCGCGTTTTCGCTGCCTGGCCATATTCCCAACCAACTAACTTGACCCTTGAGTTTTTCAGTGGGGTATGACTGCTTGTAGACTAACGAGTTCTATGTTCTACGTTTGGGGGGGGGGGGTGCCAGCTCTGTCAGAGCCGCACTCCTCCTTCCCCAAGGACCCCCAGTCCAGGCTGGGCTTAGATCTTCAGCAGGCTGTTGCACTCCTGCTCTGATCCGCCACTTAATTCCTCCCACCAGGTGGGCCTGGAGCCGGAAGTAACAACAGCTGTAGCTGCCCCACCTCTGCTGCCCCCGGGGCTGGAAGCCGAACTGCGAACTCCTTCCACTCCAGCAGCTTTTCCCACTAACCTTCTCAGCAGTCTTTGGTGTTTGTGGGTCGAGGGGTCTGGTAACTGCCGCAGCTCACATATTCAGGGCGCTAGGGCCCCCTCCGCCCGGCTTCTGGTCTGGATCGTCCACGCCGCTCAGGCTGGGCTCTGCTCCACTCCTTTCCCAACTCCCAGCTCCGTGTGGAATAGACCTCACCCAGAGACCATCCAGGCTGTCCTGGGCTGGAGCCCTGCTTCCCTCTGCTGTTCTGTGGGTTCTGCCATTCTAGAATTGGTTCAGAGCCATTTTTATAGGTTTTTGGAGGGACTCGGGTACGGAGCTCACTCTAGTCCGTGCTTACCAGCCGCCATCTTGGCTCCACCCCCCTCACCTCTATCTTCTTAAATGATTTTTACCATATACATAGCTTATGTTTGTTTTAGTAAAGCCTGAAAAGCTCCATTGTGTCGTATTGTATGACTGCCTATTTTTACATCAATGAGTTATATGTATAATGGTATCTTTCATTTTTTCTGACTTCTAAATTAAATTTGTGACTGTGAGAATGTGATCTCTTCTAGAAAATCATTTGTAAATCTGCTTTTCTTGTTTTATAGTATTTTCATTCAGGATTCCATTTTTGTGTCCATAAACCATATCCATATAACGAATTTTAAGAGATGTCAAAGTTGGCAAATAAGTTAATAGTTTTTAATATCTTCCTCCGAATATTATTTATTTCATCAAGTACTTCTCAATTAAATGTAAAATAACATTATTTTTTTAAAAAAATCAGTACCAAATTTCTCCCTCTGTCTTTTATGTACCTCCTTCCTCCTTAAAAAGATAATTTGATACAAATTTTAAATGTGAAGTCATGCAAAGCGTATTTCCAAATTAGTCGTGTTAAAGAAAACATAGACTAAAAAAAAACAAAGAAAAATAAATGTGTAAAAGTATGCTTCTATCTGAATTTAGACTTTATCAGATCTTTCTTGGAAGTGTATAGGATTTTTTCATCATAATTCCTTCAGAATTGTCTTCGATTATTTTATTGCTGAGAATTGCTAAGTCATTCACAGTTGATCATTTTACAATGATGCTACTGTGTACAATGTTCTCCTGGTTATGCTCACTTCACTTTTCATCTGTTCATTTAAGGCTTCCCAGGTTTTTCTTAAATCATCCTGCTTGTCATTTCTTATACATACAGTACAATAGTATTCTATATGCCACAACTTATTCCATCATTCCCCAACTAATGGGAAACCCCTCAATTTTCAATTCTTTTCCACCACAAGAAGAGCTTCTATAAATATTTTTGCACATGTATATCCTTTTTCTTTAAAAAATCTCTTTGATATACAGACCTAGCATATCTTTTGATGTACATCTTTTGATGTCATTTATAGTGAGAATACTAGTATGAATGTGTCAGTTCTTCTGGTAAGCATCAACTCACAGTAATATTTTCTTCAAAACTTCAATGTAATTGTGTTCTCATGCATAACCTGCCACCAATTCAGATTGCAACTCATGCCTTGTAATTCTCATCAGTGCCTTCTTATAAGTTCCCTATGGAAGACCCAAACACCATCCTGGTGCCTTCTTCTAGGCTTAAAAAAAGATAAATGCCTTAAAAGAGACAATAGCACTGATAGCCCTTTGATTAATATGAAGTTAGGTATGACAGTGAATCATATTCAGATTCTAAATGAAAGAATTATTTCCTTTTCTATTGATGAGTTAGTACCTTAGATTTTCCTTTTTGAAAATGAAGTTGTACTGATTATATTGTAGCTCCTTCTATTTGATATCCATAGATACTCACATGAACTTGACCCAACTATTCTCATATGTATGAATTAACAATGAGCTAGGTTTAAAGTTGAACAGGGGTATGATAATACAGTGTACAGTTTGATGCAATCAGAACAACCTTATTTACAAATGGAACATTTGCTGTATGTCATCATATATAGTACAAATAATGCCTCTTTCATTTGGACTCCTCAATTGACATCCTTTGAATTGACATATGATTTCTTGAACATATATGTGATCAAATTTATGTCTTTTTCTTCCATCTTTTATATAATCGTGTATGATTGTGACATGCTCAAGAGAGACAATTTCAAAGAAGAGATCATTTAAGATACTTTTTTTCCCACTGAATCTATCATATTTTACATATTTAGCAAAGAAAAAGCACAACATGAACTGCTCTTCTCACCTTTCAGTTAATTGTGTTACATAAAGATATTATGTTATTTCAAAAATCACTGGCCAAAGCTCCTCTATTTCCTTTTTGAACCCTCATTAACCATGTACTCATTCAGTGTCTAGATGGAACATTAAATTTGTGAATGGAGGGAGCAGCTAGGTGGCACAGTGAGTAGAGTACTGGCCCTGGAGTCAGGAGGACCTGAGTTCAAATCTGTCCTCAGACACTTGTACTAGCTGTGTGACCTTGGGCAATTCACTTAACTCCAATTGCCCTGTCAAAAAGCAAAAGAAAATTGTGAATTGAGAGGGTTTTTTAAATTATTCTTTCAGTCACATATAAAAAATGATTATAAAAATAATTCTTCCTACACATTTGATATGTTCCCTATTTCAGATACCTTAAAAATCAATCCTTTTCTATTTTCAGAATTGGATTTTCATGGTACTCCTCAGGATGGAACTATTGAAAGCTGCTCTTTTTATTTCTGTTTTCTGTTTTCTTCTGCATCATTTCTGCTTTCCCATGAAGTACATCCTGGCTTCAATGTAGCTCCAGTGCCCTTATAGAAATAGAGAGGTTTCTGACTTTTAATGTTTGTTGTATCTTCAGTTGCTATTTAAATGTCATCATGCTGGCAGTGCTTAACAGACAGTGCTTAAAGTTTTTTTTTTTAAAGTTATTTTCCATCCACTCATCTTGCAGTCTTCCACCATCCTACTCTATAAGATTTTTATATTTTAAACTAATATTGCCCTAGGCTCATCCCTCTATCTGGCAGATATCTAAAGTCCTTGCTGACTAAAGTAGTTTCTAGACTCTTTGTTCTCCATGTGGTGATTGAATTACTAGTGTTAAATGTCTTTGTTATAAAGATTATATTCTGTGTTAATGTCCACTACTTCATCATTTTACATTTTGCAATGTCATCAGCTCATTTAAATAGGTTAAACTGGAATTATTTCAATGGTACATAATATTTCCTCATTTTTTCTTTTACTTTTTAAAATTATTATATATTTTATTTAAAAAGTTGATGCTCTGGCTATGCATAGAAAACTGATTAGGGTTTGACTCTCACATCAGTATTGTGTTAACTCATACTATTAGTGTTACTACTTTTGCTATTACTATTGGTACTGCTACTGCTATTACTAATAATAGAATTCTATTATATAGCATACAAAACTATACTATTATTTAACTCAGAATATTTGTGTGAGGTTAGTCAATGTGGTATTCATTCATATACATGTTCCATTTTACAAGATATTAAATATCAGATAATTATGTAAAGTCCTTGTGAGTAGGAATTATGTTATTCTTGGTAATTGTATTCCCAGGATCTAGATTAGGGTCTGACACATAGAAGGAAATTAATTAGTGCTTTTTGACTAAGTGATGATTCCTCCAATGTTGTGCAGAGAGTAAATGACGGAACCAGGACCTGAATTTGTGGTTTTGTTTCTTTTGTTTTTTCTTTGATTTTTTTTTTTTGCTTCTACATTGTGATGATATTTCTTTCTAGATAACTTTCAAATAATTTTCCATGTTAAATTAAAAACTACTGTGGAGGCAAAAAGAGACCATCCTGCATTTTTTTTACCTCAAGGGTGAGGAACTCCATCTTTACACTAGTTTCTATCTTGTATAAAATAAGAAGTCATATCCATACCTTGCTCTTTTAGCTGACTCCACAGTCAACCACAAAGCCTACTATTCATCACAAGGTTAACCGAATAGGGTAGGTTCCAGAATATTTATACACTCTCAAATATTTCTCAAATGTGCTACCTTTATATGTCATCAAAACTATTTGGGAAGCAGGCTCTGCAAACTCTGCCACTAATGGAATTGCATTAGATGAGTACACTGATACACCATAGGTACACTTACAAGGCTCCAGTAATAATGTGCTCAGGCTGATTTCCTCCTAATGGAGAGCCTTAGCTGCATCCCTAGGAAAAATCTCATTTGTTATAATATATCATTTCTTTTAAATGTTGTCTGCTTTCTTCAAAACAAATAAACAAATTGGATCCATTATTTTATTGTTAAATAGAACTCTTGGTAAGAAAATTACCTTTTCCCAATTCAGATTGGTATTTGCTCTGCACCCTGTTGTCTCAGAGAGAGCTCCCTTAAGGACTGAGAGATTAAGTGATTTGTGATAGAATCATTATCTACCACTGAATTAACCTCTGTATAGAGGAAGTCTGCTCTCTGTTTCATTGAAAGACATTTCTGTACAGCATTAGAAGGATCATTACCATGGGGTCCAACAATAGTATATCTGACTATTTAATCATTGTAACCTCTATGAATGATATTCCCCCTCTAGTGACAGAAAGGAAACAGTTGATTTCATACACCAAGATCCTTTACATTGAACTACAGGTAGTCAAAGTTTTCATACCCATTACTACCGCTGGTCATAACTACCACAACATTGTAGAGCAAGTTGAATAATGTTGGGGTATGGACATTTTTTTTCTTTATTTGTGTGGCTGAGGGTAGTCTATTTCAAATCTCACTTCTTCCTTAGTCAAACTTTGCCTAAAACATTGATTTCTCTTTCTTTCCACACTGCCCATAACACATATTATCTTGAATATTTTAACACTTTATTGTATTCAGTGAGAATTCATTGAGTGCATATTAAGTCTGATAATTTTCTATTTTTTTTATTTTTATGTGTGATTATATCTTGATGCCTCAGCAAGATTTTGAATTGCTTTGTGGGTAATAATCTTATGTTCTTATAGATACAGAGTTGAAGATATACTGTTCTTGAGTATCTCCCCCATCCTCACCCTATACCTCTGTGTTCAGTGATCTGTATATGAAGGAACTCAATACATTTTTAAACAACATATTTTACATGTGAAAGTAAAGGGCTAGACAACTCAAGATGAAGCAGCCATATGTGTATTTGTTTCTGGGTATGCATGTGTATGCATGTTTGTGTGTGTGTGTGTGTGTGTGTGTGTGTATGCATGTGTCAGTGTTGGCTAGAGATTGCCTTATATCATCATAAATTTAGAACAGAGGAGGGGCTCAGAGACCATTGAATCGAATTCATTCATTTGACAGATTGGGAAATTGCTACCTATCATAGAGTTGAAGTATTTTGTCCGATATCATGGAGCTATTAAAGTATCAGAGGTACCAAGGCCAGCTGAAAACTTTCTGTGTAAAATGCCTATAAGGTAACTAGTGATTTATTTTACGCAATTTATTTTACATAGTAAGTTTCAGAACTATCATGCAACCTCTGGTCTTTGAACTCCAGTGCCCCATCCTGTACTCATTGCTGCCTCTATCCTAGATCCAATCATTTGAAAAAACAATTAGCAATTTAATAATTTAAGTTATGTTTAGACCACTATTATGAAGAATAACTGTTGTTATCTTCAAAGTAGGCCATAATACTACTTAATGGTTCCTTAGTATTGGGTACAGATTTATGTAATTTAAGCACATCATATATGGGTATTACCAGTGATTGAATGAAAGCAGATTAAGTCACATAAAACACTTAACTTATATTTTTATTTTTTAAAATAGTATTTTCCCATTTATATGTCAAGACAATTTTAATATTTAATTTTAATATTATTTTTAAAAGATTTGGAGTTCCAAGTTTTTCTCCCTTACTCCCTCTCCTCTCCTCTTCTGAAAATGGTAGGCAATTTGATACAGATGTGCTATCATTTAAAATATGTTTCCATGTTACTCAAAGTTTTGAAAGAAGAAACAGACCAAAAAAAGGAAAAAAGAATAAAGTAAGTGGGAAAAATATGCTTTGATTGGCATTCAGAGTTCATCATTTTTTTTCCTCTGGATATGGATAGAATTTTCCTTCGTGAGTCCTTTGTACATGTCTTGGATCATTGTGTTGCTGAGAAGAGCTAAGTCATTCATGGTTGATCATCACACTATGTTGCTGATACTGTGTACAATGTTTTCCTGGTTCTGCTCATTTCACTTTGCACAAGTCTTTCCAGACTTTTCCGAAATCTGCTTGCTCATCATTTCCTATTGCATGATAGTATTCCATTACATTTGTATACCACAGCTTGTTTAGGATTCCCCAATTTATAGGCATTCCCTCAATTACTAATATTTTGCATATGTAGGTCCTTTCTCCTTTTTTAATAATCTCTTTGAGATACAGACGGAGTAGTAACATTAGTGGATTAAAGGTTATATACCACTTGTTTGACCTTTGGGCATAGTTTCTAATTGTTCTCTAAAACAGGATGCATAAACAATGCATTAGTGTCCCAATTTTCCCATATCCTCTTGAATATTTATGATTTACGTTTTTTTTTGTCATATAAGCCAATCTGATAGGTGTGAGGTGGTAGCTCAAAGTTGTTTGCATTTCTCTAATCAAAAGCGATTTAGAGCACATCTTCATATGCTTATAGGTAGCTTTGATTTCTTCATCTGAAAATTGCCTGTTCATATACTTTTATTATTTATCAATTGGGGAATGGCTTGTATTCTTATAAATTTGATTCAGTTCTCTCTATATTTGAGAAATGAGGGCTTTATCAGAGACACTTGCTGTAATGATCACTTCCCAGTTCTCTGTTTCCCTTCTAATTTTTGCTCCATTAGTTTTGTTTGTACAAAAGCTGCCTCTTTTAATACAATCAATTTTCTATTTTCTATTTAATAATTCCTGTAATTCATTTAACTTCTCCTTTATGAATCTGGATGCTATAGCATTTGGTACATTTATCTTTACTATTGAAACTGCATCATTGTCTATTGTACTTTTTAGCAAGATGTAATTTCTTTCCTTATCTCTTTTAATGAAGTCTATCTTCTGCTTTTAATTTGTGTGAGATCAAGATTGCTACCCCTGCTTTTTTTTTTTTTCCTTCAGCTAAAGCATAATAGATTCTGCTCCAGCCCCTCACCTTTACTCTGTGTGTGTCTCTCTGATTCAGGTGTGCTTCTTGTAAATGATATATTGTATGATTCTGCTTTCTGATCCACTCTGCTAGCCATTCTGTTTTATGGGAGTGTTCATCCCATTCATATACACAATTATGATTGCTGTGCATTTCCCTACATCTAATTCCTTTTCCTCTTGATCCCCCTCTCCTTTCACTCTTTTCCACTTCACCAGGGTTTTGCTTCTGTTTACCACCTCCCCCAATCTGCCTTCCATTATGTCAGTCCCCACCACCACTGTTTACTTAATCTCTTCCCCTCCTACTTCCTTTTCAGGTAAGATAGATGTCTATATTCAACTGATTGTGTGTATTTTTCCCTCTTTGAGCAAATATAATATTCGAGCAATCCCCATTGCCCAACCCCACTTTTCCCCTCAACTGTAATAGATCTTTCATACCTCTTCATGTGAAATAATTTACCCCATTCTACCTCCTCCTTTCATTCCTCCTTCTCATTCCTTAATTTTTTAATATCATTTCCTCAAATTCACCTGATACCTTGTATTAGGAGGGCAGAGTTTATAATCTCAAAGAGGATCATAAACATGTCTGAAATGTTCGGAACCGCCGGATATAAGAAACCTCAAAGTAGAAGGCA